>NW_026652295.1:6463218-6545264 GCF_009828535.3 Hylobates moloch
CTGTGCCCTTTGGATCATGGCCTTTCCTTCTTATTTCTGCAGAGCAGGGAAGGGCAATTCCACAAAATCCTCTCCTAAAAACAGATAACCAACCATGTAGAAACCAAATATATGGAACTTTCGGGCACAGACAGAATACATAAAGATAATTATAAGTGGTCTTGCTGTGCAATATAGCTTGGAACAGTACTTGGGTTTCTACAGACATTTTCCATTCCATTTTCTGGAAGAGGGGTAATGTTTTGGAAAGAATATGAATTTGGGACTTGAGCAGAGCTCGATGTGAATATTCTTTTTTCATTTAGTTGTATAAACTTAGGAGAGCTATTTAAGTTCTTGGAACCTGAAGTTTTTATCTTTAAAGTAAGGATAATCATAAGATTGTTACGAGAAATAAATTGAGATTAGAAGAAAAGGGAAGGAAGAAAGGAAGGAAAGGAGGGAGGGAGGGAGAGGGGAGGGAGGCGAGAGAGGATAGGAGGGGAGAAAAAGGAGAGGGTGGGGTAGGAGGGAGAGGGGAGGGGAGGGGAGGGGAGAAGGAAAGGGAAGGCAAGGAAAGGAAAGGGTAAGAAGGAAAAAAGGAGGAAGGGAGATGTAAGCACCTGCCATGGTCTCTGAAATGTCCTCAGTGCTCAGCAAATGGGAACTTCCTCCCTTATTCCTTCTTACTCTCATTTCAAAAAATAGCTGCTTGGGATGCTCTGGATTTAGCACCGTTTTTCTCTAGTCCCCACAAGCCTTAAATCCATTCTCAGACAAACACTAAAACTAGGAGCGCACAGGACATTCTGAGATTAAATCTCCCTCACTTGGTCCATATTCGAATCCCACAGTGTTTAGCAGTTCTCTAACTTAATTACTT
Organism: Hylobates moloch; assembly: GCF_009828535.3. NCBI lineage: Eukaryota > Metazoa > Chordata > Mammalia > Primates > Hylobatidae > Hylobates > Hylobates moloch. The sequence goes on from NW_026652295.1 coordinate 6,464,081, forward strand.
TCTGCTTCCTGAATTTCTTTTTCTCAATGTTCTCAATCTATACACATCTCCTGACTCCCCACCTCAGTCATCCCCATCCTACCAGCCCACAATCCTCCCAATCCATATCTCCACACGCCCCTTCCTAATAGTTCTCCAGCACTCCTGGGTAGCAAGAAGAGTCGTTCTCATTGCCTGGGGACAAACACCAGGATAGAAAGGCCCAGGTACATTTTGGTAAGTGGAGCCTCGGTCTGGTAGCCACTCTCTGGGCACTTGAGTAGGTAGAGGGCAAAAAATGCTGTTCTCAACAGAATCCACATGCCTTGGTTTGGAATTCCTACTTGGTGCTGACCTGGATCTTACCACCTTGTCATAACCTTTGCTACAGAGAGGAGTCACACCATTCACCCACCTCCTGCAGGGCTCAGAGGACAATCAGTAAATTGTTATTAGTGAATGGTGCTTTTCTTATTATTTACTAGCCATGCCAGGAAAAACCAGTTATTCCATCACAGACTGCCTCTTACAAGCAATTAAAAAAAAGGAGAGAGTCCAGGGAAAGACAGGTAAGGAAGAATTTCTAAGCCAGAAAAAAATAAAACAAAATGATTAAATTTGTACCCAGTTTAAGATTTCATTTATCCTCCAGCAAAATGAAATTCAACCCCTTCCAAAAGATATGAGAATCCGTGAAACAATGTGGTCTATGAGAAAGAGACAACCATGATTTCTCAGTTAATAAAATTTCAAAGCCTGCTTTCGGTAAGTATGAATATGACTCTGGAATATTATCTTGGAATCTCCAGATGTTGGTAACAGGTAAACTCAAGAAACCTGCATCTGAATGGGGATATGGCTTTATCTGGAAATAGATGCTATTATTATGATTAAGGTGTACAGTTTATCTTTACAGAGATAGTTCACATACCATGCAGTTTATTTTCCCCAGCTAAATTCTAGCAGCCATTTGTCATTTTTGCTAAGGATGCCTTTAACCAGAAAAGTTAGGCTGGGTCTAAAAGAAATCAAACATCATAATTTGTTAGTTTAACATCCTAATCTCTCTTTTCTGTCCCTGGTGGTTTTACTTTGTGGGCATCGTGAGTGTGGGAGAAACCTGAGTGTGCATACCAAGGCAGTCAGGTGGTATCTTGTACCACAGAGATGCAGTATTGAGGTTGGAAAATGGAGTATGGGGCTCAGGAAAGGCAAGTGTGCTAGTAATTCATAGTATTTTCTTTGCACTTTACAATTGACAACATGTGTAAGTGATTTCAGTCTAATTGATTCTTCTAGTTTTCATCCTTTTTTGACCTTTAGACATAATGATCCAGTGTGTCACACACACACATTCAAACACAGAGTATGAAAAATAAACTCTCACACAATGACACTTACCTTTACTCTACGTGAAACACTGTGTTATTTTCTATTTATTCCATTTGATTTGTTAAAGATGCTGGCCACACCCCTCTAAATTGATTTCACAACCCGCTAATAGAATGCAACTCTCAGCTCTTTCTTTTTTCTTTTCATTTTTCTTGTTTCTGTTTTGTTTTTGAGACAGAGTCTCTGTTGCCCAGGCTGGAGTGCAGCGGCACCATCTCTGCTCACGGCAACCTAGCCTCCTGGGTTCAAGAGATTCTCCTGCCTCAGGCTCCCTAGTAGCTGGGACTAAAGACTCTTGCCATCAAACTCGGCTAATTTTTGTATTTTTAGTAGAGAGGGTGTTTCACTGGCCAGGCTCGTCTTGAACTCCTGACCTCAGGCAATCCGCCCTCCTCGGCCTCCCAAAGTGCTGGACTTACAGGCGTGAGCCACCACGCCCAGCTGCAACCCTCGGCCTTTTAGTCAGTGGGCTGAACACTGTGGGCTCTTGCCCTCATCTCTACCTGCTTCTAAGCGCTTTGACTCCTTGGGGCTAGAAGCAACCATCTTACCAGCAGGAATCCACTATCATTTGTGCCAGTACAATGCCCTTGTGTGAGATTTGGAAAGCAGAAATCAAATGAAGTCATCCTTCCTCCAGCAGCAGCAGTAACCAATGACAGGCCACTCACAGGTAAACATGAGCCTTTGCTGGGGCCAGGAGACTGGGCCTTGCCCTGCCAGCCACCCGCCCCAGGATGCTGTTTCTTGACCTCTGGGTGGAAGTACCAACTTCCTGATGCTCACAGCTTCGCAGCTACACAGGTGAACTGGAAAGCAGTGGTACTTCTCTCGCCTTCTGTTCTCCCAGTCTCTCCTGTGGTTTTTAAGTACCTAACTCCCAGTATTAACTGCCCATTTGCTTTAAATATTGGTTTCTGTTTTCTGACTAAGGCCTGGTTGAAACAGATAGATGCTAGAAATCTCTTATTTTTGCAGAAACCAAGACTCAGTGGTCAACAGTAGTGGAAAATCTACAACTCAATCCAAGCTTCCTGATTACAAATTTGCTTTTTTCTTTAAACTATACCATAGCTGTATGTACATTAAATAGTTGTTCGGTTTTGTTTACACCAGCTATACTGGTATATCTGCATTATGATAAAACTCCTCAAAGTGTTCTCAATTTTTTTCTCCTTTGTCAAATTAAATTCTATTCTTATGTGCCTTCATGAACCTACTGGCTGGAGTGCAGTGGCACAGTCTTGGCTCACTGCAACCTCCACCCTTCCTGGGTTCATGCAATTCTCCTACCTCAGCTTCCCAAGTAGCTGGGATTACAGGAATCCACCACCACATTCAGCTAATTTTTGTATTTTTAGTAGAGATGGGGTTTCACCCTCTTGGCCAGGCTGATCTCAAACTCCTGACCTCAAGGAATCAACCCACGTTGGCCTCCCAAAGTGTAGGGATTGCAGCCTGCATGAACACTGCAGTCCAAGGTAGCATATACAAGACACAGCCAAGGGCAGAGAAGATCACTTCTTGCTGGGTGATCAGGGAAGACTTCAAAGAAGTGAGCATGCGGCTGGGTGGAAGGATCTTTTGAACCCAAGAGTTAAGAGGCCACTGTGTGCTATGATCATACCACGGCCCTCCACTGTGGGCAACAGTGGGACTTATCTCAAAAAAAAAAAAAAAAAGGGAGTGAATATATTTGAGACAAGGTCTCGCTGTCACCAGGCTCAACTGCAGTGGCTCCATCTCGGCTCACTGCAACCTCCGCCTCCTGGGTATAAGCAAGTCTGCTGCCTGAGCCTCCCCAGTAGCTGGGATACAGGTGCACAACATCACACCCAGCTAATTTTTGTTATTTTTAGTGTTTCACCATGCTGGTCAGGCTAGGGAGTGAATTTTAGATGAGGTTTCAAGAATGGTTAAGATCTCAACAAGCAAAAAAGGTGGACTTTCAGGAGAAAATCACATGAACAAAAACACAAAAGTGGGAGGCAGCAAAGCATTCTGGGGTAAGCAGCTTATGCCAAACAAAAGGTGCAGGTGAAAGAGCAATGAAAAGTCCGTGAGTCCAAACCTCAGAAGGCAGAGCAATGGGGAACAAAGTGACCTGCTTAGCCCGTGCTGGAGCTGACCCTGAAAACAGCAGGAGCACATCACAGGATCCCCCCTTCCATCTGATCTTCAAAATCAACTTTAGCATCTTAAAAATACAGACTAATGGCCAGGCTCAGTGGCTCACCGCTGTAATCCCAGCACTTATGGGAGGCCAAGCCGGGCAAGTCACAAGCTCAAGAGATTGAGACCACCCTGGCCAACACACTGAAACCCCATCTCTATCAAAAATACAAATATTAATTGTGTGGTCGGAATTGGTAGGTTCTTGGTTTCACTGACTTACAGAATGAAGCCACAGACCCTTGCGCTGTTACAGCTCTTAAAGGTGGTGCGTCCGGAGTTGTTCATTTCTTCTGATGTTCGGATGTGTTTGGAGTATTTTTCTTTCCAGTGGGTTCGTGGTCCCGCTAGCTCAGAAGCGAAGCTGCAGACCTTCACGGTGTATGTTACAGCTCCCAAAAGCAGCGTGGACGCAAAAAGTAAAAGAACAAAACTTCCACAACGTGGAAGAAGACTCAGGTGGATTGCCGCTACTAGCCCGGGCAGCCTGCTTTTATTCTCTTATCTGGCCCCACCCACGTCCTGCTGATTGGTAGAGCCGAGTGCTCTGTTCTGACAGGGCGCTGATTGGTGCGTTTACCATCCCTGAGCTAGACGTTAAAGTTCTCCACGTTCCCATCAGAACAGTTAGATACAGAGTATCGACACAAAGGTTTTCTAAGGCCCCACCAGAGCAGCTAGATACAGAGTGTCGATTGGTGCGTTCACAAACCCTGAGCTAGACACAGGGTGCTGATTGGTGTGTCTGCAAACCTTGAGCTAGATACAGAGTGCCGATTGGTGTATTTACAATCCTTGAGCTAGACATAAAGGTTCTCTAAGGTCCCACCAGACTCAGGAGCCCAGTCTGGCTTCACCCAGTAGATCCTGCACCCAGGCTGCAGGTGGAGCTGCCTGCCAGTACCGTGCCGTGTGCTCGCACTCCTCAGCCCTTGGATGGTCAATGGGACTGGGCACCGTGGAGCAGGGGCTGGTGCTCGTCGGGGAGGCTTGGGCCGCACAGGAGCCCATGGAGGGGTGGGAGGCTGAGGCATGGCAGGCTGCAGGTCCCCAGCCCTGCCCCGCGGAAGGTAGCTAAGGCCTGGTGAGAAATTGAGCACTGTGCTGGTGGGTCGGCACTGCTGGGGGACCCAGTACACCCTCTGCAGCCGCTGGCCTGAGTGCTAAGCCCCTCACTGCCCAGGGCCGGCAGGGCCGGCCGGCTGCTCCGAGTGGGGGGGGGCCCACCAAGCCCACGCCCACCTGGAACTTCAGCCGGCCCGCAAGTGCCGCGCGCAGCCCCGGTTCCCCCTCATGCCTCTCCCTCCACACCTCCCTGCAAGCTGAGGGAGCCGGCTCCCGCCTTTGCCAGCCCAGAAAGGGGCTCTCACAGTGCAACGGTGGGCTGAAGGGCTCAAGTGCCACCAAAGCGGGAGCCCAGGCAGAGGAGGCACCAAGAGCAAGTGAGGTCTGTGAGGACTGCCAGCACGCTGTCACCTCTCAGTTGGGCGTGCTGGCTGTTGCCTGTAGTGCCAGCTACTCGGGATGCTGAGGCAGGACAATTGCTTGAACCTTGGAGCTTGCAGTGAGTGGAGATCACGCCATTGCACTCCAGCCTGGTGACAGAGCGAGACCCCATCTCAAAACAAAACAAAACAAAAAACAGATTCATTACACTCAGTGTGTCTCGCCTCAAACCTATTAAATCTAAATGCCTCAGTAATTTTGATGATATGACAGCTGGGAACTTCTACTTCTGGCTAAATCGGCCCCCAAGGAAGTGTGATCATATTTGTAGGATTCCTTAGAAATTATGTGTTCCACCACTTCCTCTAGTCTGGCTTCCCCATGAAAACGCAGTGGCGTTGGTAGCAACGACCAGCTACTTTAGCTGTCCAGCTTCATTATGTTGGCTTTTTCCCTGGTAACTGTCCCTGATTCTCCATAGGTATTTACTTTGTGTGAGTCAACTGGCTCTGGTGTAAAGCATGTGACCTGGGTCTAAGCCAATCAGCATCTCATAAGCCCCCTGCCATGATTGGTTGAGGGATAGGCCCTTGGTCCAATCAGAGACCATGAAATGCAATGAGGCTTTGCCTAGAAATGCTGAGCTAAAGGTCTTCACTTTTTATGCAGGTTTTGAAGCCAGGAGCCCCTCTTCTTGAGATCTGTTGGCAACCATCTTGCGAAGGAAGAGCCCATTGTGTAGGAGGCAGATGCTGGAGAAAAGAGACAACAGGGCTGGGTTTTATCATTTGAGACTTGAGTAAAGTCATACCGGAAGCCACACCCAGTCTACCCTGGAAAGCTTGGTTACAACGGCCAGTAAATTCCCTTTTCTTTTCTTTTCTTTTCTTTTTTTTTTTAAGAGATGGGGGTCTTACTCTGTTTCCCAGGTTACTCTCGAACTCCTGACCTGAAGCCCCCTGTCTTCGCCTCCCAAAGTTCTGGGATTACAGGCGTGAGCTACTGTGCCTGACTAAATTCCGTTTTTGATTAAGCCTGTTTAGATTAGGTTTCTTGTCAACCTGCAACTGAAAGAATTATCACTAATACAAGGTACAAAGTCCTGAAAGTTAAGCTCTTTGAAGCACAAAAATAGCAGGAACCCTCAGTCTTCTGTATAAAGGAGATGTCTTCATGAGAGAGACACAGGCCACTGGCAACTTGAATTAATCTGGAATATTCATAAGCTTCTAGAAATGGCAAAGAAAATGGTTTATTTGCTTGGCCAAAGAGGGACTCTCCTGATGATGTAATAATTTCATCTCCTTGCTTCCTTGGCTGTATTGCAGATTTGACAAAGTATTAAAATGGCACATTGTAAAAAACCTTTATATTAGGTAAGCATAAAGTGTTCTGCAAAAATCAGGAAGAATTGTGCTCGTTTGGTGATTGCTGAGTCATAAAAGTAAAACATAAAAAATAAAGTTTGCCATAAACAGCACTATAAAGGATTTAGTGAACCTAACATGAGTATAAATTACCAAAAGTACAGATAGTGCACAGGGAAAAAGTAAGGTTACTGGTGTATTTTAGTGAAAGAGTCAGTAAATTCTTATAAGATACAAGCTGGAATGGCCCACAAAATAACTTCAGGGAAGAAAGTTTAAAACTAATGAGAAAAAAATTATAATAACGATTGATTGCATTTGGGGGAGAAGAGGGAATTCTTTAAAAAAAAAATGTAACTTGCAGCCCTTTCTTGCTGTTTTTCATTTATGCATCTGTACCAGGCAGCTGATCAGAAGGACCCATTTTATCTGCCACCACGTGTGTTTGGACAGTGTGCTCAGTTTGGGATGTAATTTTGGTAGGTCATGCTCATTTGCCCCTACTTTATCATGAAATTATTAAAGCGACAATTGTCTGATTTCTATCCTAGCTGGTGCAGGGATTGCTTTCTTGTTTTACCCACATTGTATATATATTTTATTTCAGATTAGATAGATGGGAGAGAGCGTTTACAATTCTTGTAAGTACTCATTTTAGAGATGAGAAAACAGATCTAAAGAATGATAATCAATGTGTTGCACCTTCCTCAGTACAGTAGTCCCTTAGTATACATGGGGAATTGGTTCCAGGACCCCCACATATACTGCAAATCTGCAGACACTCAAGTCCCACAGTCAGCCCTGCAGAACCTGAATATATGAAAATTCAACCCTCCTTATACATGGGTTTGGCATCCCACCAATACTGTATTTTCCATCCACCTTTGGTTGAAAAAAGTCCACATAAGTGGACCCCTGCAGTTCGAACTCCTGTTGTTCAAGAATCAACTGTAAAATGTTACTGGAGAACAACCATGCCCATTTCTTTATGTATTGTCTGTAACTGCTTACATGCCACAAAGGCAGAATTGTAGTAGTTTCAACAGAGACTTTATAGCCTGCAAAGCCAAAAATATTTACTGTGTGGCCCATTACAGAAAAAGTTTTTAAATCCCTGCTCTAGAACTCAAGTCTCCCAATTCTATGATGAATTTACTTCATTTCACCCAGTATTTATAGCACCTGCTGTGAGCTGGGCCTTCCAAATGGGTAAGACAGCCCCAGTACCTGCACTCGTGGAGTGCCACTGGTATTCTTTCTACTAAGCCACTATCCTTCTCAGTTAACAATGGGAAGTGGAAAACTCGAAGTTTATTTATTTAGCAAATAGTATTAAGCACTACTATATCCCAGGCACTGTTCCAGGCTGTGGAAATCCATCCATAAGCCATAAACATAAATAATCCCTGTCTTGGCCAGGCGCAGTGCCTCACACCTGTAATCCCAGCACTTTGGGAGGCTGAGGTAAGGAGTTTGAGACCAGCCTGACCAATATAGTGAAGCCCTGTCTCTACTAAAAATACAAAAACTAGCCAGACGTGGTGGTGTGCACCTGTAATCCCAGCTACTCAGGAGGCTAAGGCAGGAGAATTGCTGGAACCTGGGAGGCAGAGGTTGTAGTGAGCTGAGACAGCACCATTGCACTCCAGTCTGGGCAACAAGAGCAAAACTTCGTCTCAAAAAAAAGAAAAAAAGCAAATAAATCCCTGTCTTCATGGACTATACATTCCAGTGAGAAGAGGTGGACATAGACAGTATTTTTAATTTCTATCCCTTAGATAAAGAACTGCCTAAGGTGACAGCTAATGAGGACAGAGCTGGAATTAGAGCCCAGAGCTAACTGACTAACATAGAGGTATTTCCAAAAGATGATTTTGCCCCTGTACAGAAGAGCATGTTGTTTTCTTGGATCTCTCTCCTTCAATTCAAAATCTTGATCTGTCAGGAGAGCTGGGCCAACCCATCAGGTTGCAGGCAGGGGTCCATGGCGATGAAGGGATGGAAAAACTCACTCTTGACCTCCCTCTCAAGTTTTGGCCTCTCATGCACCAAACTCCTAAACACGGAACTGGGAAGTAAGATCCTCGGCGGCCCTTCCTACGGGACAGTCCTGCAGGCCCATCAGTGTATTTGACTGTTTAAATGAACATCTGTCTGGGGCAGAAACTGCAAATAGGATAGGAGAAGTTTGTTTGAATTTCCCTTTGGGACCTCAAAGCAGCAGGTGGAGAGAAGGAACTTTTAAAATTTCCATGTCACCAGTGAGGAAAAGTGGAAGGAAGGAAGAGAAAAACAAAAGGAGGGCTCAAAAGAGCATGTGAGAGTCAAAATCAGAAATAGATGTGAGAGTCTCTGGAATCATTTCCTTTGTTCTGGCTTCAGACAGAGACCCTTCCTCTCTCTGCAGACCACTCTCCAGGAAAGTCAGCATAATAGGGTAGGTGCATATAAACATTTTACTCCATACGAATTCTTCTGACAAAAAGACTTTCATCTTTGCATTTTGATTTTAGGGTTAAGAAGTCTGATGCTTTATTAAACTGAAAAACTCACCTGCCCAAACCATTGCTTTCGTCAATGGTTCGGCACTACTGAAATCACTCAGTACTTTCTGACAAACAATTTAAAATGAACCCATCCTGTACTACTGTCTGACCTTTAAAGAACGTGTAGAAACCTTTTAAAGTAGTATCTGGGCCAGGCGCGGTGGCTCACGCCTGTAATCCCAACACTTTGGAAGGCTGAGGGGGAGCTGATCACCTGAGGTCAGGAGTTCGAGACCAGCCTGGCCAACATGGCGAAACCTGGCTCTACTAAAAATACAAAAATTAGCCAGGCGTAATAGCACAGACCTGTAATCCCAGCTACTGGGGAGGCCGAGGCACAGGAAAATCACTTGAACCCAGAAGGCAGAGGTTGCAGTGAGCTGCAATCGTGCCACTGCACTCCAGCCTGATCAACAGAGTGAGACTCTGTCTCAAAAAAAGAAAAAAAAAAGCGTCTGTACTGTAAGAAAATTACCAATGAATATTTATTACTTCCAGGCTTATATTCAATAGCAAATTTTCCTTAAATCTATTTTCTGACGTCCTGAAGGACTTCTACTAGAGCCAGGAAGCCAGGAATTATCATTAGATTTCCATCACTGACACCCCAACAAATCTTAGGGACTAAGGAGTCACATTTGCAGCCTGCTGGCCATTCCAAAAGCCTGTGCCTCTACTGAGGGAGTGGGAGAAAAAAGACCTCAGGACCAGAATTTAGTGAGATATTCTATAAACTCCAAATCCAACCATTTTCCATCCATTCATTCAACATATATTTATTGAGCTCCTCATGAGTGCCAGCCACCATCTAGGCATTGGAGATAGAGTGGTGAGCAAGCCAACTAAGTCTCTGCTTCCATGGAACTTGTATGTTCTGGGGAAGAAGAGAAATCAGTAAACAAATGCATATGTCAGACAATAGTCGTCAAAGAGAATTTTAGGCAGGGATAAATACTACTAAGAAAACTAAGGCAGGCCAGTCATGGTAGTTCACACATGTAATCCCAGCACTTTGGCAGATCACTTGGCCCAGAAGCTCAAGACCAGCCCGGACAACATAGTGAAACCCCGTCTCTACAAAAAAAAAATACAAAAATTAGCAAGTCTCACTGGGTGCAGTGGTTCATGCCTATAATCCTAGCACTTTGGGAGGCTGAGGTGGGTGGATCACCTGAGGTCAGGAGTTCAAGACCAGACTGGCCAACATGGCAAAATCCCGTCTCTACTAAAAATACAAAAATTAGCCGGGCGTAGTGGCATGTGCCTGTAATCCCAGCTACTTGGGAGACTGAGGCAGGAGAATCGCTTGAACCCAAGAGGTGGAGGTTGTGATGAGTGGAGATTGCACCACTATACTCCAGCCTGGGCAACAGAGTGAGACTCAGTCTCAAACAAAAACAAAAGCAAAAGCAAAAACAAAAACAAAAATTAGCCGGGCATAGTGGCATGTGCCTATAGTCCCAGATACTCGGGAAGCTCAGGTGGGAGAATCACTTGAACCCAGGGAGCGACAGAGTGAGACCCTTTCTCAAAAAAGCAAACAACAACAACAAAAATTAGCCAGGTTTAGTGGCTTACACCTGTGGTCCCAGCTACCTGGGAGGCTGAGGTGGGAGGATCAAGGATCAAGGAGGTCGAGGCTGCAGTGAGCCATGAATGCACTATTGAAGTCCAGCCTGGGCAACAGAGCAAGACCTTGTCAAAATGAAAAGGAAGAACAAAGGAAGAAACTAAGGCAGAATGGGAGATAGTGATGATGGGTGGGTGGGGTTGCATTCCTCAGAGCTGTCAGATAATGGGAGGAAGGAGGTAGACATGGAGGGTCTGGGAAAAGCATCCCAGGATGAGGAACCAACAGAGATCCTGTGCTGCAGGACCAGGTTTGGAGGCTGCTGGCACCATGAGGACGTGAGGGCTGTGAGCTGGCAGAGCTCTTAGAGTGAGGATGCTGAGCGCTGTAGGTCATGGGTCGGAGCGTGGGTTCTATTCTACTGTGACAGGAAGCCAGGCCATGAGAGGATTTCCCCACAGCGAAGTCAGGGGATTTGTGTTCTTAAATGCTGCCCCAGGACTTCTGAGGAGGTGGAGCCTAGGGAGGGAGAGCAGAGGCAAGGGGACCAGTCGAGCCCCGCCGGTGGGATGAGTCTGCCGGGACAAGGGGTGCTAGCTGTGGTCCTCGTCTGCCTTGCTCTCAGCTGTATCCTGGCCCCCAGATGAAGCCTGGCCACAGTGTACTTGGTAAATAGTGGTTGCAGGAATGACTGAAATCCTGGCCTGAGGGGCTCACTACTTTCCATATGAGGCAAATTCGCAGATCTGTTGGTTATGCCCCAGATATGTGGTGACCAGGGCAAATGTTTGTCAGAGGAGTGACGGGGGGTGGGGGGCTGGAGTGTCTTCCTGGTACAGCTGTGGAGGAAAGCAGGCAGTGCAGCTGGGACGTGCAGCCGCTGTCCCCTGGGGCTGGTGGAAGCGTGTGGAGTGACGGAGAGGGAGAGCTGCTGATCAGGGAGCTGGGCATCCCGTTGCAGCCTTACTAGGAAGCTTGCATCCCAGAGCCGACTTGCCTCACCTTTATTCGGGGATTCAGGCCCTTCCCCCTCCCCCAAGGGCTTATTTAATTCCTCTGGCTTCCGTGAGGCATACTCAGAAATTCCTTTCAGTTCCCCTTACTGCTGGCTGTGCTTGAGGCAGGGATGGGCCAAATACCCTCCACGCCCTTGGTCCATCCAGAAGTAGTGAGTCAACAGCCCTTTCCCAGAATCTACCTCCATTTCTTTCCACACCTGCAGCCGGACTGTTCCCAGGAATGAGGTGGGGCAGGACCCGAGAGCAAAGTGTGAGCTGGTGTGCAGAACCACCCGGAGGTGGAAGGAAGCTAGAATCTAGAGTAGGGTGCCTCTGACACTTGTCCCGCACATAGATCTCCCAGGGATGACTGTGTGGGTCCGAGGTGGGATGGAAACCTTGCATTTCTTGCAGGCTGCTGGGGATGCTGGTGCTGAGGCTTCCAATCACCCTGGAGGCACCGCTCTGTGTGAGGGTGAGGTTGGCAGAGGAGAGATAAATACAGTCACAATTTACCAAGTGCCAGACTCCGGGCTAAGGGCATTATGTGAATAATCTCTTTTAATCCTCACCAGCCCTGTGAGTTGGCACCATTATTATGCCTATTTAACAGATGAGATTTAGAAAGACTGGTGAACTTGCCCAAGGTCACATAGCTTGCAAGTAAGACTTGAATTCAACTGTCTGACTCCAGCACTTGAACTATTCAGAGAAATTCAGAGGGGATAGGTCTTGATCGTCTGACTATGATATGTTGTAAGTGACAACTAGAGAAAAGATCAAGAAATGAAAAAAGATGCCCATACAGCCAACAAAGGGAAGGGTGTATATTGTATATGCAGCTATGACTGGACCCAGTAGAATTTCAGGATGCCTCAACTTCTGAACCAATCAAGATTAAAAATAGCTGTGACAAAAGAAAAAAGATAGTGTGACACATTATCCTCTCTGCTTTGAATCTATCTAAAAATCTATATTTCAGGATAAAATTCCCTTCAGATTTAAAAATTTCTCTTTTATTTCTGTTGTTCTACCCCACCACATCCCAGGGCATTTCATTCAAAATACATAGTAAGTTATTTCTCTAAATTGTCTTTGTTTTTTATTTATAAAGTATAATAGATAAGCACCTAGTACAAATTATTTCAAATTACTATACTACTGTACAAGGGAAACAGGAGATATGCTGAAATGCAGCTGTGGAGTTATGTCCTGACTTGGTAGGAATAGCCTTTAGGTGTTGGACAGGGAAAAAAATGTTGGACAGAATTCTCCTTGCTGGACATCGTGCACACTGAAAATGAAATTATGTTGTGGAATTTAAGTATTTAGAATCAGCACAACTCAAGTAAAAGCAACAATCTGGTTTAAATCCTTCACAAAAGGAAACTCAGCGTTGGAGCATCTGAAGGGTGTACTAGCCCAACTGTGTTCTTTCCTAGGGAGAAAGTCCCTTGAATGTTACACAGGCTTAAAGCATGACCTTGCATTTTCATCCCTTGGCTTCCTCGTTTTTGTAGATTTCAAATCAGACCCAAAAGACCGCCTCACGTGGTTAAATAATGTAGTGTCTGGGTTAATGACTCCAAAATGAGACCGGAGAGAGAACAGACTGTTTCTCCTATAGGCTGCCCTAACTCTCAGCTTCTGGGTCCTCCAGGCACCCCATAGACATAATCTTGTGTGCTTCTGCTCATCACACCTTGTATAAGTACTCCACGGGTTTATTATGCACGCAGGCTCTTGGTGGGGAGACAGCAGTGAAATTGATAGATTGTAATTCACGTTCCAGTGAATCCTATGCAGGAGGGGAGGAGTCTGACCACAATAATGAGGCGTTTTTGTCTTAGTTTTGCTTTTTTAACAAGTTTCCTAAACCTTGATGAGCTCCATGCTCAAAGGAGTTCAGGGGCATTCTATTCAGGAAATTCTGTGTTTCCTTATAAAATTGGAATTAAAATGCTGTCATCTGCACTTGCTCCCCCAGGCCTTGGAGACTTGGTCCTGGGGACTCCCATGTGTGCAGACCTTGCATTGTCACCCGTGGTGGTTTTTCTCAGCTCCTCCTCTGAGTGGCAGAAGGAATGCTAAAACTCAGATTTCCTGCTTCCACTGGAAGCCTTTCTTCAGATGCTGAATGCCTTTCTACGTTCACTCCGGAATTATTAATATCTGACTGACACCCCCTGGCTTCCATCCTCAATTCCTGTACATATGTGCCTGATGTTATCTAATGTTTTACCTTTGGGGGAAAACAAATTCCAGCTTTCCAACAGAAAGCCCTAGATTTATCAACACTTTAAGGCTCTCTTGTGTACAGCATTTTGAATCTAGACAAAATACATAAAGAGTTGATACCTTAATTTCCAAGAAAATGGATTATGAAAACAAGTCCTGCTGTTTATGATTATGGGCTGTAAATGTATAGCCCAGCCCTGTCCAATAGAAATATAATACAAGTCATGCACATGATTGTAAATTTTCTAGTAGCCATGTTCTAAGAAAAGTAACAGATAAAATTAATATCAACAATATATTTTATTTACCTCGATGTAACCAAAATAGCATTTGAACATATAGTTAGTACTAAAACAATTGTTAATGGGCAATTTTGCATTCCTTTTCACTCTAAATCCTCAAAATCCAGTGTGTTTATTACAATGACAGCATATCTCGATTATGACAAGGCACATTTCAGGTGCTCAAGAGCCCGGCATGGCCAGTGTTGGACAGAACTGGGGTGGCCACTCACGTAATAGCTGGAAAAATCTTCGGTGAGTGCTTTAACTTCTCTACCCCTTCCATGTTTTCCTTCTTGAAGATAGACCACTGGCTCTGCCTCTCTCTGGATAGCCTACCTATTACACATTCAATAGAAAGGAGGGAGGGAGGGAAGGAAAAAAGGAAGGAAGGAGGGAGGGAGGGAGGCAGGGAGGGAGGGAGGGAAGGACGGAAGGAAGGAAGGAAGGAAGGAAGGAAGGAAGGAAGGAAGGAAGGAAGGAAGGAAGGAATTTTCTTTTTATGCCTTTTAAGTCATCCCATCTAAAAATATTAAGTATAAAGTCTGTCAAGATTAACATGTATTTTTTAACCAGGCATGGCAGCATGTACCTGTAGTCCCAGCTACTCAGGAGGCTGTGGCAGGAGGATCGCTTGAGCCCAGGAGTTCGAGGCCGCAGTGAGCTATGCTCGCACCACTGCACTCTAGCCTGGGCTAGACAGCGAGACTCTGTCTCTTTAAATAATAATAATAATAACATGTATTTTTTTAACCTGAAATTAAGCTTTCTTTTTTGTTTTGTTTTTGTTTTTGTTTTTGTTTTTTTTGAAAGAATTTGAAGAAGGCAAAAGGGGTTTACTTTGGCAGAAGTTTCCATATGACCTTGGTCCTGCGGGATCTCACTGAAAGCTAATGCTGCAGACTTGTCATACTTTGACTTCAAAAAGTCAATGTCAGACTGAGCTCGGTGCCTCACGCCTGTAATCCCAGCACTTTGGGAGGCCGAGTTGGGCAGATCGCCTGAGGTCAGGAATTCGAGACCTGCCTGGATGACATGGTGAAACCTCGTCCCTACTAGAAATACAAAAATTAGCCAGGCATGGTGATGGGTGCCTGTAATCCCAGCTACTCGGGAGGCTAAGGCAGGAGAATCGCTTGAATGGTGGCGGAGGTTACAGTGAGCCGAAATTGTATCACTGCACTCCAGCCCGGGCAACAAAGTGAGACTTCATCTCAAAAAGACAAACAAACAAAAAATAAATGTCACCAAGCACCCACATGCAGCCAAAGCTAAGTTGGTTGTTCAGTAACATTTGAGACAGAGGCCCAAACTCCACAAACTCCACAAGGCGCTGATCCAGCCCCACGCCTTTGAGCAAGAGCAGGAACAGGAAGGGGTTCCCCTGCAGACGCAGTCCTGGGGCTGCCACTCACACATGCAGCACTGGGTCACTCTGTCTCCTTCATCACTGCAGCTGCCACTCACACATGCAGCACTGGGTCACTTTGTCTCCTTCATCGCACCAGCTTCTGAGGTCAGCAGGTGGGCCCAGCCCTGGTCAGCGGAGGCCCCTGCCCCGAGGCCACAAGTCTGAGCCCCTATCTACTTTCTGGGGATACTCTCACCTCCCTCCTTCCCAGCCTTGCCTCAACTCCAGCTCCCACTATTTCCAGGACTATTTCCCCAGCACAAGAGCCCTGCTGTTTAAATCATCAACTGAAGCCTCGTGCACTGCTTCTCTGAGTGGTGTGTGCTAAGGAGTCCTTCCAGGATTTTTCTTTTCTTTTCTTCTTTTTTTTTTTTTTTAATATAATGATGTCCTGATCCCATCCTAATGGCTGAGCTGGACAATTGCTCCGTGGAACACATGGTTCTTACCTAGGTTCTTACTCACCTTCGTTTGCATGGGACTTTGAGCTCAGCCTGGATAATCTGCTGCCTCCATCACTGAAACCATCCAGATCCTTTTCAGTCTGGAGAGCTGCTACCACCTCTCTACAATTAGCAATAGGAGCAGAATCAGGAGGACAAGGCTCACACAGTCCCACCCAAACCATCCAGACACAACCCAGGGTGATTCCAGGTCACTCATTCATTCATTCATTCATTCATTCTAATCTGCTCTCACGGAGCTTCCAATGTAGAAGTGCTCACAGAGAAGTGAACAAGCACTTAAATGAAGCAACGTAAATGCCAAGCTGGGAGAAATTTTCAATGACCTTTGCTATCCAACTTTGTGAGCAGTGAGGATGATGGTACATTTTCAGAGAATTCACTCATTCCCTCAGTAGTAATGTGTCAGACAATAAAGATAAACAAGTAAAATACTATAGAATCCTAGAAATAAGTACGAAGGAGTGAGTAAGTCGGAGAAGGGGTAAAGGAATTTGCTATCTAAAGGTAAATTCTCGAAGACTCTCTTTTTTCATAGTAATAATTATAAAATACAGTTTGAGCAAACAGAGCCCACCTGTAAAAGTGCTTCTTATCTTGGTGGGTGTGTGCAGGCAGAGAGAGGTGGCTCTGATAGAATTCTGTAAAGTGGGCCTCAACTTCCTCATCTGTGAAATGCGTGCAAGTAGGGAGGACAAACTTACTAAGTGCATTAGCCCAGGTCTTCTAAAAAGCTGACTCAGAGGGTATATTGAACCTGCAAGAGATGTCTTCAGGGAAAAATTTGTGAGAGAAAGTGAAGAGGGAACTAGAGGAGGTTGGGAGAGCCAGGAGACCAGGCAGCAGCCTGGGGGCCTTGTGCAGGAGAGGGAAGGGAGGAAGGTTGGGTAGGAAGAGTCTGACGCTGCAGTACAGTTTCAGCCAAGCTGACAGAGCCAAAGTTGCGGGCTCTAGGGAACAGGCCTGCCTTGGTATCCCTGCTGTACTCTTCCTTGGCTGGGAGCAGCCTGTGGGAAGCCTGGCCTCACCCACCCAGAGTTCCAGGGTAGATTTCAGAACAAGGTAGACAAGGCAGGTGAGCTGGAGAAGTGACAGGCACATTTTTCTGGGCACCACGGTCCACTCCTTGTGCCATATGTTAGTCTGCTAGGGCTGCCATAACAAAGTTCCACAGCCTGGGTGCCTTCAACACCAGAACTTCATTTTCTCACAGTTCCAGGGGCTGGAAGTCCAAGATCCAGGTGTCACAGGGTTGGTTTCCTCTGAGGCCTCTGTCCTTGGCGTACAGATGCCACCTTCTCCCTGTGTTTTCACATGGTCTTCTTTCTGTGTGTGTCTGTGTCCTCACCTCCTCTTCCTATAAGGATACCAGTCCTATAAGACTAGGGCCCACCCTAATGACATCTTTTCACTTTAGTCCCCTCTTTACAGGCCCTGCCTCCAAATACAGTCCCATTCTGAGGTGCTTGGGTTAGGACTTCAACATGTGAATTTTAGGGGACACAGCTCAATCCACAACATGCCACGTAACTGCTTCTCCCCACAGTTGCAAGTTGCAGCCCCCGTGGTCCCATGTAGCCCTCTTCCCTAAAGAAAACTCATAAGAAGAAACTAAGACAAATTACAGCCCCAAAGCTGCGGTTGATCTTGGGGCCAAACCCGTATCTGTCGTCTCCCTCCTCCACTCTCGGGTTTGAGTTCCCCTCCCCCTCAGCTCTCACCCTGGCAGGTCCTGGTCGTTTACCTGGTAGTATGACTTTATCCTCATTCATGCAAGGTCCTGATACCCTTCTTATTCTGGGGTTGCAAAGAGTGTCTAGTCATAGTTGCTATGAGGCAGAAGGTCCCAAGAAGCAGCCAAGTGGATCCCTGGGTCCCACATGAATCTCTCCTTCCCATTGTTTAAAAGAAGCCCTTCCTCCTCCTTCCAATCAGGGTGGCTAACACTTGCCCATTGGTGACTCTTCTCACTCAGTGATCCCTGGACACAAATCCAAGGTGTCCTCATGGCAGCCATAACTTACAGTTCCTCACTATCGCCAGGACTTCTAACCCCGTAGAGAGCTCATAATTGTGAGAACCAGGAAGACAAAATCTCCCAGTTAGCCACCAGGAGGGATGGTGAGGCATTCCTGTTTCTACTCCTGTTTTTCAGGGTCCCAGGTTTTGCCCACTGGAGCCCTTAACTTCACAGGACCTGAGCTTTCCAATGCCTCTGGAGCTCAGTGACTCTAACAATCAGATTGTCCGTCTGCCCCTCAGCTGTGTCTGCTGTTCCCCTGCAGGAGATCCTTGACTGGGAGCAGCCTGTGAGAAGCATGACCTCCACACAGTCATGGTGACAGATTCCACCATGCGGTGGCAAGGACTGTCCCATCAGCCACACTCCTTCCCAGTTGAAGATCTAAAATCATGGTTGCCATGCACAGAGTCTGGGATTGTTCACTCATTATTGTTTCTATAGCATTTAAGGGTGTCTGGGAACATGTTTTGGAGTTAAAAGACTTATTGACATTTTAAGCCTTATCGACTACATTTTACTCTTCTATACTATACTGAAAGCTACTGTATTATACGTTACTTTTCCGAGCATCAGTTTCCTCATCTATAGTCCTTACTCATCAGGTCAGTGTGAGACTGAAGGAAATGGTGCATGACTTTTTGTTATGGACTGAATGTGTGTGTCTCCCCAAGATTCCCCCAAATTGAAACCCTAACCCTCAGCTTGATGGTGTTTGGAGGTGGGGCCTTTGGGAGGTTATTTGGTCATGAGAGCAGAGCCTTCATGAATGGAATTAGTGCCCTTATGAAAAAGCAGTTCTAGAGCTTGCTCCTGACCTCTGCTCTCTTGGCCATATGAAGACACAATGAAGATGGCTATTTGCACACCAGGAAGTGGGCCCTCCCCAGACACCAGGTCTGCCAGCACTTTGATCTTGGGCTGCCTAGCCTTCAGAATGGTGAGAAATGAGTGCCTGTTGCTTAAGTCACTTGGACCATGCTATTCTGTTACAGCAGCCTGAGCTAAGACACTTTCTAAAAGTTAGTTTACAAACTGGTGGAATGGGTCAAAATAATTCTAAAATTCATATAAAAGAATAGATTTTCAACAATTACCCAGAAGTTTCATAAAAAGATTAGTATGCAATAAGATCTTGCCCTGTTGTTCATTAAAATGCACTAGAAAGCTGTTACAACCAAAACAATATGGTTCTTGCATAGTAAATGTAAATGGATTAATGTAATAAAATAAAGAACCCCAAATAAGACCAAGAATATATAAGAATTTAATATAGAATAAGGTTCTATTTCGGTTCAGTAGGGAAGGGATAAATAACTCAACAGATAGGAATAACTCAGGGGAAGATTAGAACCCTAGTTCATTCCATCGATTTCTAAGCAAGCTTGCAACACAGTAGGTAATAGGGCCAGGACTCAGGTGAGACCGGAGAGGTAGGCCTCCAGGGCAAAATGTGAGAAGGCATTCATTTTCAGGATTGTGCAAGTGTCCCAGATGTGCCTGAGATGCTCATCCGCCTTATCCTAGCCCTAGTCCTGGTAGGTAAAGGTACCTCTCAGAGGAGGTGCTTGGAAACAACCTACATGCCCGTCATTAGGGAAATGAAAGAGTAAATTATAGTGAATGTATGTCATGGACTGCCCAGGCTATTAAAAGGAATGAAGCCAGCATGAGAATGTGTCCATAACGTATTAAGTGAAAAAGGGAAGTTGCAGACCAATGGCCATCATGACTTATGCTACACACATGTGTGTGCCTGGCATACAGTTTCCTGAGAGTGGTGGAAAACACCCAACAGATAGTTAATCATGGCCCCTTTTAGGGAGTGGGCCGGGATGAGAAGAGGGAGATTTTTTTCTTTATTCTATAACTTTGTTAGTGGGCGAAATATCAAATCATGTGTCCTTTTTGCTTTTTATTGTGTGGAATTTTTCAGAGGGTAAAAAGCTGGTGGCAAATTCCTCTCAAAGAAACTACCCAGTTTAGCAACACATCAGATATCTTTGTTGTGCTAAGGCTGGTGTGCTAAGGGTGAGATGGGAGAGCCACCAAGTTCTGCGTGACAGAATGGGAAGAATTATGAGTCCTTGAGTATGGGTCAAGGGTCCAGAAATGAATGACAGTGGAGGGAGAGAGGGGACCAGCACAGGGAAGGAGGCCACGCTTCTAAAGAGGAAAACTGGCCAGCGAGACAAGTCCCCATGTCTGCAATGGCAAGAAACTTGAAAGAAATGAGCACTTCATTTTAAGTTGCTCCTGTGCTGCATGGGAATGACTCTGCCCAGCCACTCCCACTGGCAGCCCCAAATCATCTGGCAAAGTCTACCACATGCAACTGTCTTTGGGGACAAGATAAAAAAACTGGACTCTGTTGACTTAATGTGAATTAGAAAGTAGAGAAGAGACATGAGAGATAAGATGTGAGACTCAGAACTGAGCAGAATTTATTTTTTATTTATTTATTTTTTTTTATTTTTGAGTCAGAGTCTCGCTCTGTCACCCAAGCAGTGGCACGATCTCCGCTCACTGCAAGCTCTGCCTCCCGGGTTCATGCCATTCTCCTGCCTCAGCCTCCCGAGTTGCTGGGACTACAGGTGCCCACCACCACGCCTGGCTAATTTTTTGTATTTTTAGTAGAGACGGGGTTTCACCGTGTTAGCCAGGATGGTCTTGATCTCCTGACCTCATGATCCACCCACCTCAGCCTCCCAAAGTGCTGGAATTACAGGCGTGAGCCACCGTGCTGGGCCCAGAACTTTTTTTAAATGTAGCAAGAAGTAACCAGAAGTAGCAAAAAAAAAAAAAAAAAAAAAAAAAAAAAGCAGATAATAGCAAGTGTTTGCCAGGATATGGAGGAATTAGAACACTTGTTCATTGCTGGTGGGAGTGCAGAATGCTGCAGACGCTTTAGAAATCAGTCTAGTTGTTCCTCAACAGGTTAAATCATATGACCCAGCAATTGCACACCTAGGTATATCTAAAATAAATAAAAACATACTCCACACAAAAACTTACACGTAAATATTCAGAGTGGCTTTATTCATTCATAAGAGTCAAAGAGTGAAAACAACCCAAGGGTTTATCAACTGCTGAATGGATAAATAAAATATGCTATATCTATGTAATGAACTATACTTGGCAAAAAGAAAAAAAGAAAAAGAAAAAAAGTAATGCTGTTTGGAGACATGTCATAACATGGATGAACCTTGAAAGCATTAAGTGAAAGAAACCAGCCACAAAAGACTACATGGTGTATGATTCCATTTACATGAAGTGTCCAGAATGGGCAAATCCACAGAGACAGAAAGTAATTAGTGGTTGCTGGGGCTGGGGGAGGAGGGAACAGGAGTGGCTGCTCATAGGCATGGGATCTCTTTTCTTTTTAAAGACTGTTTTTTAGAGCAGTTTTTGGCTCGCAGAGAAACCGAGAGGAAGGTACAGAGATATCCGCTGTCCCCCGCCCCACGCAGCCTTCCCCATAATCCGCATCCCCCACCACAGTGGTCCATTTGTTAGAATCGATGGACCTACATTGCTAATCATCAGCACCAAAGTTCATCATTGACATCACGGTTTACTCTTGGTGTGGTTCATTCTGTGGGCTCTGACATGTGTGTCATGACATGGATCCAGCACCGTGATGTCATGCACAGTAGTTTCATCCCCTTAAAAAGCCCTGTACTGTGTGTAGTCATCCCTCCCTCCCGCCAACCCCTGGCAACCACCACCAACCTTTACGCTCTGCATAGTTTTGCCTTTTCCAGAATGCCATATAGTTGAAATCATACTGGAATTTCTTTTTAGGGTGATGAAGATGCTCTAAAGTCAATTGTGGTGATAGTTACACAACTCTGTGACTATGCTAATAACCCATTGAATTGTATAATTTAAGTTGGGGAATTGGATGGTATGTGAATTATATCTCAATGAAGCTGTTAAAAATAAATAACAAGAAGACATGTAAGCCCCACCCCATCCCAATATTCTACGTAAATGGTAGACAGTGCACCCAGGGAATGTGTTCCCACCCACCAGGTAAGTAATTCGTGCTTAAATATTCAAATGGAGCATGGCCTGTGGGCTACAAAACTTTGGCCACCAGGCTGCTGACATCAGAAACGTGCCTGATGTGTTCAGCCCAGGGCCTGAGACACAGCGAGGACTCGATAGATATTAACTCTGTTAAACTCTTGTTATAACTTAATCCGTGCAACCCAGAATCATCTTCCCTCTATCTTTCTAGCTCCTTTGACCATAACACATGCATGCAGAGGCCCACACTATGGAAGTCTGTGAATAGAATTTTAATTCTCTTAATTAGAGTATGAAAAAATTTATATCTTGTTAAAGGAGTTTTTTCTTCTTATATTTTTTGAGACAGGGTATCTCTCTCTTGCCCAGGCTGGAGTGCAGTGGCACGATCACAGCTCACTGCAGCCTCAACCTCCCGGCTCAAGCAATCCACCCGCCTCAGCCTCCTGAGTAACTGGCACTACAGACATGTAGACCTAAACCCAGCTAATTTTTGTAGTTTTTGGTAGAGATGAGGTCTCACTATGTTGCCCAGGCTGGTTTCGAACTCCTGGGCTCAAGCAATCCTCCTGCCTAAACCTCTCGAGTAGCTGGGATTACAGGCACACACCACCATGCCTGTCTAATGTTAAAGGAGTTTTCAAACTGTCAGGGACATCTCATCTGATGGTGGGTGGGGAATGGGCAGGGCACCTTCTCTTTCTCCAGCAGAAATCAGGATAGCTGTAAAGAAGAGTTTCTCGACCTCGGGCTAGAAGATTCTTCATGGTGGGGGCTGTCCTGCGCACTGTGGGGTGTTTGGCAGCATTCCTAGTCTTACCCACTAGATGTAACCCTCCCCCTGTTGTGATAACCAAAGTGGTCAAGACCAAATATGTCTCCAGACATTGCTCAATATCCCCTGAGGGGAAACGTCTCTCTCTCTCGCTCTCACTCTCTCTCTTTCTTCTCCTGCTGCCACACACCTGCCGAGAGCCATGGTGAATATTCTTCTACTTCTTTAAGATCAGAAGGCAGCAGAAGGTTCTCAGGCAGGTTCCAGGCATAACAGTGACTGCCTCTGTGTTTTCCCGCATCTGCTGGGCACCACTTCACACGGGGCTCCTAGACCCCACTCTTAATACCCTCTTCTGTGCCACCCCTTGTATCTGCCCCATCATCAAGGACCCCCAAACAAGCGTACAGCCTCTAGCTTTGATATTCAGAATTCACGTCATCCGTCCCAATCTTTAGACATCTGAGACGTCCAGAAAAGCTTGGGCCTGTGTGTGCCTGGGAGGTAGAGACCGGACGCAGGACAGAAGCCAGCAGGCGGCCGTATCTGAAAAGAGCAGGAAGGGGGAGCCGCCATTTATTGAGCAGCTATTCCATGTATCAGGTTTATGTCAGTAGTTTCTTACACATTATTTCATTGAATTTTCACAATAACTGCAAAATATGTATTTTCCCCTTTTCACAAATAAAGGCATTGGGATTCAAAGGGGTTATCATAAGTTGCCTGAAAATATAGCTGCCAAAAATTCCTCTCATCCCTGACATGCAATGCTCCTGCCACCATGAGATGGAGCCTATTTCTCCTCCCTATGAATCTTTGACTTGCTGTGAGCCCACAACAATGAGGCAGGAGCAGGTACTCTGGGACTTCTGAGCTCCGGCCTTCGGTAGACCAGCAGCTTCTGCTTTCTCCCTCTTGAAATCCGGAGGCCACCAGGCTATAAGGAAGCTCAAGCTTTACATGGGCCGGGCGCGGTGGCTCACGCCTGTAATCCCAGCACTTTGGGAGACTGAAGTGGGTGGATCACAAGGTCAGGAGATCGAGATTATCCTGATTAACACGGTGAAACCCCGTCTCTACTGAAAATACAAAAAATTAGCCGGGCGTGGTGGCGGCCGCCTGTAGTCCCAGCTACTGGGGAGGCTGAGGCAGGAGAATGGCGTGAACCCGGGAGGTGGAGCTTGCAGTGAGCCGAGATCGCGCCACTGCACTCCAGCCTGGGCGACAGAGCGAGACTCCCTCTAAAAAAAAAAAAAAAAGGAAAAGAAAAGGCGCGTGGGAGGAAACCAAGCCTGTGGTTAACAGTTCCACCCCAGCCACTAGCTGGATGCGGGGACCTCAGTGAGCCCAGGCAAGACCAGCAGAAAAATCAGTCAGTCGAGCCCCAGAATCATGAGAAATAAGAAATTGTTGTTTGAAGTCACTAAGTTTTGAGATCATTTGTTATGCATCAATGGATAACTGATACAGTAGTTAAATAAGTTACCGTAAGGTTAGGCAGCTGTAAGCATAGAGAAACCAGAGTTTCAACAGAACTCTTCTATGCCAAAGCCTCTGCTGTCCCATGAAGGTACACCAATCTATCCCCTAAAATGTGAGACTGTCTCCCTGGGTTGAGGTGAAACCATGCATGAACATTAACTGAACAGAAAGGATATCAAGGCAAATGGTTAACCATTCGACAGTGATTATACCTGACAACTGTATACCTACAGAAATATATGAAAAAGAATCATTAAAGATAAGATCTGACTATGGAAAAGCTAAATTCATTAGCTTAATTTATATGAAGGGTTTACATTTGTGCTTAATCAATATGCAGCATATGTTGTGTAAATATAATTAATTGTGTGGTAGCAGTAAATTCTGAATGTGGGCATATCTATTCCCAAGTTATCTGCTTCCACCTTTTAAAAGGAAAAAGAAAAGCTGGTTGGCAAGTTAATTATTTGTATGTGAGCTTCAGTGCTTCTCACACCTGACGGCAAAGTCAGAATGCTAAGTGCCCATCCCTTCTAATCATTATCCCCACAGCAAGGGGTGGGCAGGCTCTTTTACTATTGACCTCTTGAGCACTGACCACAGCAGACCTATAAGCAACATTCAAGCTTCCTCCATTCAAGATCACAACTAGACAATATGGAAGTCTAGGTCCGAGATAGTCTGTGACTTAGAATTTGAACAAATTGAGGGTAAATGAAGAGATCAGATCACCTCTCTATATTAACAAACTTTAGTGGATAAAATCCTTAATCTCACAGTGATGTGATGGTAAATGGTAAGTAGTCAATAACCAGATCTCTTGGAGGAAATAAAGCCCTGATGTGTATGTAGCATTTGCCAATTCCTGTGGTGTAAATACTGCCATCATGGCCAATTCCAAGCTACCAGCGTGACATTCACCAGCATGCAAAATTCATCAAAACTTAACAGTCAGTTCTTATCCGAATGGCAGCCCCGGCTCACCACTGACAGCCCACCTACCATGCACACAATATTGTATCCAATAGATTTATATTCACCTGCAAGTGACAGAAAATCCTAAAAGGTAGTGGCTTCACAGAGAAGTAGATTTCTCCCTATGTAAAAGAAGTCTAGAGATAGGTAGTCCAGGACCATTTTTGCAGTTCCAAATGATTATTGAGAACTTAGTCTTTTCTGGCTCTTAGTTCTACCATCCTTAGGGGACAGCCCTCATCTTTATGGTTGGAAATAGCTACCCTCCCATTCAAGTTTGAGTAAGCAGAATGGAGGAAGCTGCAGAAATACATGCCTTCTCTTTCGTAAGGGGGATACTCAGAAACCTCACCAAATATATTTTTAAATGTATTTTCTTTTTTTAGAGACAAGGTCCCACTATGTTGTTTAGGCTGGAGAGCAGTGGCGTGATCATAGATCATAGCTCACTGCAGCCTCAAACTCCTGGGTTCAAGCAATCCTCCTACCCTGTCAGCCTCCAGAGTATCTGGGACTACAAGCACACCCCACCATGCCCAGCTTTACTAAATGTTTTGTTTAGTCCAAGCATAGTCCAAAATATTACGTTTACATTTATATTATATAGTTACCTGGTTCTATCTAGCTGCAAAGAATCCTGGGAAATGGTTTCGGTTGTGTGCCCAGCTGAAAGTCAGCATGTTACTGTGTTGAAAGGAGAATGTTGAAAAGAGAACCTAGCTGTTTCTGCCTCAGCTACCATTTATGACTGCTAGGGCTGGGCCTTATACCAAGCTGTTGGTGCACACCACTGAAGGTTTTTGTATCACATTCTCAAAGTGCAGCAGGACTTGTATTTTCAAGTGAATACAAACGAACACCTTAAAAAAATTTTAAGAGTCATGGTCATGCATTTATTTTAATATGCAAGAAAAAAGAGTACACCAAACATAGAGTTTCAAAGAGATTTTTGCTTGGGACTAGGCTAAGGTAGATCATGCCAGTTGAAGTTGAAAAGTTATTAAATTCCAGAAAAATATGAAGAACTAGTATAAATGACATGAGAAGATGGCAGAAATTCTAAAGGGGACGTCAGCTGCCTGAGATTAGGGAAACACTCAGATTTGGTATAGTTTCCCTCAGTTTCCAGAGGAAGAAACTGAGGCCCCAGGGGAGTGACACGACTTGCCCCAGCTCACACGTAATTACGCAGGTAGGTTTGATAACATCGTTCTTGAACAATGATTAATATCTCATATTGGCTGGGCATGGTGGCTCATGCTTGTAATCCTAGCACTTTGAGAGGCCGAGGTGGAAGGATCACTTGAGCCGAGGCGTTTGAGATCAGCCTGGGCAACATGGCAAAACCCCGTCTCTACAAAAAATACAAAAAATTAGCCAGGCATGGTGGAGTGTGCCTGTAATCCCAGCTACTTGGGAGGCTGAGGTGGGAGGATCACCTGAGCCCAGGAGGTGGAGGCTGCAGTGAGCCGAGAGATCACACCACTGCACTCCAGCCTGGGCAGAGTGAGACCCTGTCTCAGATAGATGTAAATATAAATCCCTCCTATTACATTTGAGAGTAACTATAATGCACCTTCCAGTACTTCTGGTAAAATCCTTTTTTTATACAGATACAATGCTTAGATATAATCTCTTTTCTATACATATAAACATAATATTATAATTTATATAAATACAATTAAAGGCCCAATTTAATAATCAATACTTTTGGACAGCTCTATGGGATGTTTCCAGGAAACCCGATGTCTCTACAGATAATACCTAACAATAGCTTCCAGCTAACAAGAGACCTTTTGATGTCCTCTAGGGCTGGATTTCACCACCCACAATGGTGATATTTAGTAAGCATTTCCTAAAAATTAGAACAAATTCTAGGAAATGGAGGACAGACTGGTGAAACTCAGTACATTAGTAACAGCCAGTGACATGGGTCTAAGGGGAACCATACAAATTTTAGTGCTGTAAATGAGAGGTTCTCATGTAACTCTATGCAAATTTGTGCCAAAATATATGTAAATTTATGCCAAAAAATCTCAACCCCTGGGTTAGGGGAATATACATATGTGCATATGTATATTTTCTTTTTTAACCAGACTGTAATTCTGTTGTTTGTCATGGGTTCCTGGTATGTGGCCTCACCAGCATGCCCTTCACAGAGAGCTAAAGGCAATTCAAACATTAGCAAGATCCAGTATCC
This sequence comes from Hylobates moloch, assembly GCF_009828535.3. Classification (NCBI taxonomy): domain Eukaryota; kingdom Metazoa; phylum Chordata; class Mammalia; order Primates; family Hylobatidae; genus Hylobates; species Hylobates moloch. Next base: position 6,491,429 of record NW_026652295.1, read on the forward strand.
GAAGCCATCGGTAGGGTCTGAGTGACCAGGAGACCACAGGCTGTTGGAGGTCTCAGAAACTCTGGACAAGGTCCCTGGCAGTGAAGCCTCTAAACTCAGAGATGAGTAACAAAGCAAGGTCGCAGAATCAATCAGCCGTGTTTGTGAGCTTGTTTAAATGCAGATAGACGCCTTCTATCTGTCCAGGTTGTTTGTGGGCCATTCTGTTGGGAGGAGAGAAAGGGATGAGATAAGCGTTCAAGGTTCCTTGGCCTCCAAGAGTGGCTGAAGCCTCCAGATAGACTTCCTCTTCACTGGGATAGATATGCTACCAGGGTACCCCTCCCCTGGCGGGTAGAGGAAGGTGATGTGGTGGGGGTGAGGGTGGGACAGAGGAAGAGGCGAATATTTCTGTTTCTAGTTAACACTTTGTGTCTACTATATCATTATAGAAAAAAAAATGCAGACTTAAAACAGCCTAAACTAATTATGAGTGGGGAATTTGTAAAATGATATGATGCTGCGAGGCCTCTCAATAGTGCCCTGCTGTATTTCTCCATGTGACAAGTTATAAATAAAGCTCAAACCTAACCATCAAACTTGAAGAAAAAGTGGGGAGGAGAAAAGCTGCCGTTCATCTCTAAAACCCACCCTTGTGCACATGCAAAACAGATGAGCTCAGAGAGCCCCAACTCAACATCATCTCTTCATAACACAAATCTGAAAATGGCTTCCAGATGGAATCCGAGATACATAGCTTATCATTATATCAGGGAGCACGCCCACTTTTGACCACATCCAAATGAACCACTGATCCACAGCATCTATGCATGGGCAAGTTTGGCTTTTTCAGTTTGCCTGGAACATTCTTAGACCTGCCACTGTGGTTCCTGGGCTCTCCCCTGGGTTCGTTGCTGAGATGACATTGACCAATAATGGGACCAGGCAATGTTTCAGGCAGGCCCATGACAACCCCTAACCTTCCTCAGTCCTGTGGCAACATCCCTCCTGTTCACCTTCCTCATTTTATTTTTTCCAGGCTGGCCAAATGGGACAGGCAATGACATCAAAACATGACGGGGTCTCCCAAGGGTTAGGCTTCCTCCCTTCCTCTCCAAGCCTGAAACTGCAGTACACTCTGTGTGGTGGTAGCCTTGGCTGGTAAGTAGAGCTGAAAATGTAAGAGGGGGAGTACTGGAAAGCATGTAAGTTAGGATTAGATTTGGCTGCAAGTGACAGAAGGTCCAAAATGACAGTGGCCTAAACAATACAGGCATTTATCGACCTCTCAAATGAAACCACACTGGAGGTAGACAGTCCATGGTTCATATGGAGGCTTCACAAAGTGTCAGGGACTCTTTCCTAGTTGTTTCTCCAATTTTCTTAGCCCAGGGCCTCCAGAGCTTGTCCAAGACAGCTGCTTAAATTCTATTTAATAGCATCGTGTCCATATTCCAGCCAATGATGCAGCAGATTGTTTTTAACAATGGTCCTCCAACGAATCACGCCTCCTTGTTCTAAACCCCTTTGCAATCTCAATGACACTGTCTATTCTTCCATCAAGATGTGGGGTCTAGTTCCTCACCCTTGAATCCAGGTTGGCCAGTAGGATTTGACAGAAATGGTGTTGTATAAATTACAGAGCCTAGTCCTTAAGCAATCTCGAAGCTTCCTCTCTCCCTCTTGAAACCCCGAGGCTGCCATGTTGTGATAAGGTGCATGTGGCTTTGGGAGAAGGAGACACTTCGCAGAGAAGAATTGAAGAGCCCTTGCTGGCAGACATGTGGATGAGGCCATCTTAGATCCAACAGCAGCTGGGATATCAGGCAGGACTGGCATGAGAAACCTCCCAGATTTCCCAGCTACAGAATCATAAAAAGTAATAAACTGTAGTGATTTTAGCCACTAATTGTAGAAGTGATTTGGTACACAGCAACAGATAACTGAAAGCAAGCAACTAGCGGGAGAGGCAAAGAAAAGACAAAAAGCACTGTCTTTTAAGCAGCTCTCCCTTTGGCTGTCATGTAACATGGCTGTTGACATCTTTGGGGCTACAATCAGCTGCGAGGGAAATGCAATATTTTTCCTCGGCAGCCTGGTGCCCAGTTATCACCAAGGGCATGGAGGACTAAGAAAAAGCCAACATTAGGTTACGCAGCTATCACTTAATGAGAGGGGGAAGATTGGGAAACAACAAATATACAGCGCTTTCCCATGAATAGCACAGATGTTAAGTTAGAAAGAGCTGTGGCCGGGCACGGTGGCTCACACCTGTAATTCCAGCACTTTGGGAGGCCGAGACGGGTGGATCACCTGAGGTCAGGAGTTCGAGACCAGACTGGCCAACATGGTGAAACCCTGTCTCTACCAAAAATACAAAAATTAGCTGAGTGTGGTGGTGCACTTCTGTAATCCTAGCTACTTGGGAGGCTGAGGCAGGAGAATGGCTTGAACCCGGGAAGCAGAGGTTGCAGTGAGCCAAGATCACACCACTGCACTCCAGCCTGGGCAACAGAACAAGACTCCATCTCAAAAAAAAAAAAAAAGAGAGAGAAAGAAAGGAAAGAAAGAAAGAGCTGTAACCATCTTTTCCTTTTTTTTGAGCTTTAAAACTTTTTTTAAACAGAGACAAGGTCTTGCTATGTTGCCTAGGCTATCTTTTAACTCTTGGCCTCAAGCAATCCTCCCATCTCAGCCTCACAAAATGCTGGGATTATAGGAATGAGCTACTGTGCCTGGCCTTTATCATGATTATATTATTATGATAGTTTAAATCTTTTCCCTCTTAAACTTGAATTCTCCCAGCTCATAATAAGAGAAGGTAAATGAGAACACCTCCCAAAAATATGCTACCCCTCTGAGACATAAAAGTAACTAAGATTTAACAGCCTGAGGAAGGGCGGGGGAAAGAAAGCTGTAACTGACCTGTGGCAGTCAAGGGCGCTGGTGATGGGACCAGCCTCCTCAGTCTACAGTGAAATCACAGGGGCACTTAAGTGACTCATAAGGAAGCATCTCTGAACTGTAGTCTGGTAGACTCTGAAATGGGGCAATGAGTGATATTTTTGGAATCCTTCTCTTGCTCGTTAAAACTCTGATGAATTCTCAGCTGTCTTTAAGGGTTTGGATTTCATTCATAGTGCACCAGAGAGTGAACTGGAAGAACTGTAGAGGTGTCTTCAAGTCCTTCACTTCCATGAAATAGAAAAGACCTTTTGCTGTGTGTTTGTGCAGGACTCCCACGTGCCTGGCACACTCCTGGGCCCTCTGGGGAAATAGGAAAGAAGGACATGACAAAGTACCTGTCCTCAAAGAGCTTGTGATCTATAGAAAGCAATTTCTATGGCCCCTCAGTACACAAGCCCCAGGGAAGTTTCTGGGAGCTGCTGAGCAGTTTTCTCCAATTCTGCTGCATATAAGTGAGTTGTGATCATGGGTGAGGCTCTCTCCTTTATTAAGAAATGCCAGCCAAGGCCAGGCACGGTGGCTCACACCTGTAATCCCAGCACTCTGGGACGCCAAGGCAGAAGGATCGCTTGAGGCTGGCCTGGGCAACATAATGAGTCCTCATCTCTATTAAAAAAAAAATTCCCGAGGATATATGTAAATTTTAATAACTTTTTTTTATCTTAAAAAGGGAAAATGAGACAAAGAAAAAAAATAAAGAGAAATGCCTTCCCTCTTCATGATTCCTCTTTAATAATCTTCCAACTCACTGGGCACCCCCTAATTTTGGGTTCTTGAAGACTTTCCGGGAGGCACAGCTTGGTTAGTCTTAAAAGAATCAACTCACAGATTCTCATCTTCCACATGCACTCTTTCTTAAGGTGGTTGGACTGAGAAGGTGCCCTGGAGTTCCTTCACGATAGCCTGTCTCCCACTTTAGACAAGAGAGGCCCCTTTTCTGCTCTCCCATGTCTGACTCCAATTCCTCATCCCATGATGGGGAAACTCCAGGGCAGCAAACAAAAGGGAAGCCCCCTTTGATGATAACAGCCCCATCAACTCAGAGTGTTTTGGAGATTTCCCTGGCATTATATATTTGCTTGTTTATTTGTTAAATGAACACCCATTATTAAAACTGTGTATTTGGGAATAGTCTCAATTCAGTTATATGGTAGAGGGAAGTGAAAAACAGCTTTTCATCCACAAAGTCACCTCTTATTCTTCCTAACTTTGTGTGTGTGTCTGTGTGTGTGTGTGTGTGAGAGAGACAGAGACAGAGACAGAGAGAGAGGGAAACGAAGGGAGGAAGAAAGAAAAATTATCACTCACTAGGGTTAGTATTATGATAGCAAATTAAGGGAAACATTTGTAAGAATTATTGAATGCTAAAAAAGACTCTTCCCTAACTCTTTTAAATATAAAAAATTCTTTGCAGCTCTTCTTGAAACTCTTCCCTAGGAGGTGTCAGTAGCTGCAAAGAAAAGCACATTCAAATAGTTAAAGCCTGATATTTACTAATGCTGGTCATTTTTACAATAACTCAATTTTTTTCACAACTTCTAAAATTTTCAAGATACATTAGCTAAAGCCCCAGATTAAAGATTCATGTGATTTCTTGAAAAAATGCTCATCATCACTGGTCATCAGAGAAATGCAAATCAAAACCACAATAAGATACCATCTCACACCAGTTAGAATGGCGATCATTAAAAAGTCAGGAAACAACAGGTGCTGGAGAGGATGTGGAGAAAAAGGAACACTTTTACACTGTTGGTGGGAGTGTAAATTAATTCAACCATTGTGGAAGACAGTGTGGTGATTCCTCAAGGATCTACAGCTAGAAACACCATTTGACCCAGCGATCCCATTAGTGGGTATATACCCAAAGGATTACAAATCATGCTACTATAAAGACACATGCACATGTATGCTTATTGCAACACTATTCACAACAGCAAAGACTTGGAACCAACCCAAATGTCCATCAATGATAGACTGGATTAAGAAAATGTGGCACATATACACCACAGAATACTATGCAGCCATAAAAAAGGATGAGTTCATGTCCTATGCAAGAACATGGATGAAGCTGGAAACCATCATTCTGAGCAAACTATCACAAGGACAGAAAACCAAACACCACATGTTCTCACTCATAGGTGGGAACTGAACAATGGGCACACTTGGACACAGGAAGGGGAACATCACACACTGGGGCCTGTCGTGGGGTGCGGGGCTGGGGCAGGGATAGCATTAGGAGAAATACCCAATGTAAATGATAAGTTAATGGGTGCAGCAAACCAACACGGCACATGTATACCTGTGTAACAAACCTGCAAGTTGTGCACATGTACCCTAGAACTTACAGTATAATAGTAAAAAAAAAATTCATGTGATTTCTTTCAGATTTGATATGTTGTTGAATAAGATAATTATCAAATTATAACATTAAAATCTAATTCTGAGGTACGCAGATCATTTGAGGTCAGGAGTTCGAGACCAGCCTAACCAACATGGTGAAACCCCATCTCTACTAAAAATACAAAATAATTTGCTGGGTGTGGTGGTGCATGCCTGTAGTTCCAGTTACTCAGGAGGCTGAGGCAGAAAAATTGCTTGAACCCAGGAGGCAGAGGTTGCAGTGAGCCGAGATCATGCCACTGCACTCCAGTCTAGGCGACAGAGTGAGATTCCATCTCAAACAAACCAAAAAAAACTTACTCCACTTAGAGTTACCCTTTATCTTACTTTATTCTCTAAGGTCACTGATATCTTTCCAGTCTTTCTGAAAATACAAGCAAATACGGATACAGATGCTATTTTCTTACACAAAATATAACCAACTATATATATATATATATATATATATATATACACATATACACACACACACTCAATACTTTCTGCTTTTGTCTCTTCGTGGCATTTTCTGGAAAGCTTGCCAGGTCTGTGCACAGACAGCAGCCCTGCTCCTTTGCCCTGCTGTATAGTATTCATGGGTGGGATGTTCACGGATTACCCAGTCCTCTAAAGACGACACTTGGGTTGCTTCCAGGCTTCTGCTCCTACAAGCGATGCTGCCGTGAATAACTGCTCATGTACATCCTTCCATACGTGTGCAGACGCCTCTGGAGGATCAGTTCCCAGAAGCGCCACCCCACCTTTTATTGCTGGCAAACTCTTAATCACCCACTGACACCCATGGCTCAGAGAGCCAGACATGAGAAGAGGCATGTCCAGAGAGGCACAGGAAATGCAGCTGCATCTGCCTTCTTGACTCAACTGTGAGCATCTTAGGAGTCTGGACCCCTTCTCATCCAACTGTGTATCCCCATGAATAACTCACTCAATAAACAAATGAACAGACGGTATTCAAACTTAGGCGTCTTAAGAAACTGAGAAAGACAACCTCTAAGCAGAGAAGAGTACTCTTTCTCTAGGTACTGATTACTGCTTACTGCTTACTGCTATGAAGTTTATGTTTCTACACAATCTAAGAACTCATAACCAGAACAGGGAAGTTATTCAGAACACAGAGCAAAGCCCAGCGGCCCATTCTTCTAGACACAGTTCATTCCTCAACCCCATGCCTTACAGCAGATTGTCTGAAGAAAATAGCTTGGCTGCCTATGCATAAACTGCATTTTGACTACTCTTACATGGTTTCTTTTTTGTGTTCTGGGACATTAATGGAAGTCATCAAATGAAAACGAAATAAGGGAAAACATATTTGGTAAAACCCTATAGTTTTGGAGAGGCAGAGGACGAGGAAAACTCTTTAGTATGGAGAGGCAGAGTATGAGGAAATGAAAGTGTAAACGGTTTGCCAAGAGGCGCGGTGACTCACACCTGTAATCCCAGCACTTTGGGAGGCCGAGGTGGGTGGATCACTTGAGGTCAGGAGTTCGAGATCAGCCTGGCCAACATGGTGAAACCTCGTCTCTACTAAAAACACAAAAATTAGCTTGGCACGGTGACAGGCGCCTGTAATCCCAACAACTGGGAAGGCTGAGGTAGAAGAATCGCTTGAACCTGGAGGCAGAGGTTGCAATGAGCCAAGATCGTGCCACTGCACTCCAGCCTAGGCAATAGGGTGAAAGTCTGTCTCAACAAAAAGAAAATGTGGATGGTGCCTGCATGATGATCATAGCTAACATGTATCAAAACTTTATTATGTATAGACCACTGTTCTATGTCTTTAAATAAATTTATTCTCTCATTTAATGTGCTCCTCAAAAAAAAAAAAAACCAAAAAAACAAAAAAACCCAGCCAAACAAAAACTATACAGTTGTTACTATTATTATTCCCAGTTTCTCAGTTTGGAAACTAAAGCACAGAAATGTTAAGAAACTTGTCCAAAGACACACAGCACTTAGCAAGTAGTGGAGTTGGGATTTGAAGCCAAGCAATGCTGTTTCTTCGTGTGTGTGTGTGTGTGTGTGTGTGTGTGTATTTACTTTCCATGGTATATTAGGTAGAAATGGGTTCATTTGTAAGTTTCAGAAAACCCCAAAATAACTATAGCTTGTCAGAAATGCAAGTTTGTGGCCAGGCACGGTGGCTCACGCTTGTAATCCCAGCACTTTGGGAGGCCAAGGCAGGCAGATCACAAGGTCAAAAGTTCGAGACCAGCCCGGCCAACACAGTGAAACCCCATCTCTACTACAAATACAAAAATCAGTTGGGCGTGGTGGTGTGTGCCTATAGTCCTAGCTACTTGGGAGGCTGAAGCAGGAGAATCGCTTGAGCCCAGGAGGCAGAGGTTGCAGTGAGCTGAGATCATGCTACTGCACTCCAGCCTGGGTGACAGAGTGAGACTCCATCTCAAAAACAAAAAAAAAAAAAAAAAAATGCAAGTTTATATAGCTTTCACATAAATAGTAAAGGTCAGCAGTCCAGGGTTGCAATACTGGCCAAGATCATCAGGAACCCAGGCTTCTTATCAACACAGAGCTTCCACCTCATGGCCCAAAATGGCTACTGAGCTCCAGCTACCACATCCACATTTTAGCCTGCAGCAAGTAGGAAAGAGAAATAAGGACACACCCCCTCTCTTTAATACTACTTCCCAGAAGTTGACCGTGATACTTCTGGTTTTAGTCCATTAGCCATAGCTTTCTCCTTGACCATGCCTAGTTCCAAGCGAGACCGAGGAAAGGAGCCCTTGCCCTTGAAAGGCACGCTAAAAATGTGGGTTATCATTACTGAGGAAGCAGTGAAGAATGGATATTAAGGAGTAACTAGCACAGTCGGCCATACAATAATAGAGGAGGTGCATTCACAGAACCCCAGTGTGAAAAGGCATTTTGAAGAACTCCAGTCAAAGCGCTTATCTGATGCTTAAGTCAATTCCACGGCATTCCTCCCAACCGATTGTCCTCCCCTCCCTACTAAAAAGAGAGAGGCTTGAAGCAACCCATCTGATGTCTGGACAACGCTTCCATCAGTTGAGCTGATATCCAGTTGGTCCTATTTCAGCCGCTTGAGTCCATTCACATTAACTCTCACATCTAAGTTGTCTCAGACCTAAGAATTCAGAACTAATAACATTTGGAGACATTTATCAAGTCCCACCCCTAGACTCCTCTTCTCCAAATAACCACCCACTGTGCTCTCAAATACCCCTGTCATCCTCCCAGCGTGCTCACAGCTCCCTGGAGGTGTCCTACCTGGAATCCTGGGAGTGGCTTTACACAATCAGAGGCAGCTGACAGCTCTCAGATAAGATGCATCTATTCATCTACATCTACAGTGGCTTCTCAGAGAGCTTTAAGACTTTTGACAGTTGCTTCACACTTTTAACTCAGAGTGTTTGACACCTACCAAAGCTACAAATCCCCCCAGTGGCCATTTTTACTGTTGATTTGGGGCTCTGATGCAGAACCTGACATCTCCCTATCTTACCTTCTGCAGTTGATGGGGCCTCTTTATAGGCTCGAACCTATGAAGACAGTTGTAGATCCTGAGTCCATCCGTCAACAAACCCTCTGTTCCTCCTACCTCCATCTGCAAGTTTGGTAATAACTCTATGACTTCATCCAGCAGAAGATTGTGAAGGGCAGGGTTACCCCTGAAATCCTCCCTCCGGGTGACATTGATTAATTAAGAAACTGCTCTGTGGCAACAGTGAAAACTGGTTTGGATGTATGTTGCTGCCATAGCGATATCCAAGCAAGCAGCTAAGAACCCCAAGGCCTTAGCTGTTGGCAGCATCTTCTACCAGAGCTTTCCTTCCATAGGGAGAAGATTCCCAGGGCCCTTAGGAGCCAGGATCTGGCGGTTGGGAGATAGCAGTCATTCATGCATGCATTCATTCATTCATTGTTCATTCGTTAAACATATATTGAGGTCTTCTACAAGCTAGATGTGCTATGTCCTGAGAATAAAGGTGAATAAGACACAGTGCCTCCCCTCGAGGAGCTTGTCTGTCTAATGGAGAGTAAAACTGCAGACAGAAGGACCCTGTGGAAAGCTCCAGACAGGTCATGTCACTCCTCTGCTCAATACTCTACAATGGCTCCCATGCTCCTCAGAGTAAAGGTCAAGGTCCTTCCCACAGCCCCGTGGGACCTGGCCACCCCATAGTGTTTGTTCATCCTCCTGCCCTTTTCCTCCTTTTCTCCTCTCTAGCCACACTGGCCTCATTTCTCCTGCCTTCAGGACTTTGTACCATACCTTTAGATGCCATACCATACCGTATCATACCATACCTCTAGATGCTCTTCCCCAAACAGCTAGATGGCTCACTCCCTCCCATCCTGCAAGTCTTTCCCCAAAAGATGCCTTCTCAGGGAGGCCTTGTCTAGCCACTCCATCTAAAATGTCAACACCCCCAGTATTTCATATCCTCTTCCTGATTTACTTCTTCTTCTCAAGACATCTTCCTCTCTAATATTCTCTACCCTGCTTCCTAATCTTGCTTAATTTCTATCTCTGCCACCAGCATGCAAGCCTCTGAGCAGCAGGGAGTTTTGGATTATTTTGGTTTTGTTTTGTTTTGTTGTATTTAGAGCAATTAGTCACTAATACGATATATACAAGGGGGGGGAAGAGAGGAAGGAAGGAAAGAAGAAAGGAAGCAAATGAATTTTTCAATATAACCCAATATGTCCTGTAATGGAAGAAGAATCCAGCACCATGGAAGCACACAGAAAAGCCTCCTAGCCCAGCCTTGGGAAGTCAAGAGGCTTTCCTGAGAACTGTAGAATGAGTCAGAGTTGGCCAGGTAAGGAGCAGACAGAAAGGTAATTCCAGGAAGAGGAAGCGGCACACACCAATGGCCACACCTGCAGGGAGACCTAGGTGCCATGGGAACTCAGTGCCTGGGAGCTGCATACAGCTGAACGTGGCACAGTGGCGAAAGGAGGGCTGGGGCTGAGTGGAAGAATCCTGCAGACCATGAGAAGGTGTTTGGAATCCATCAAGAGAGCAGGAGGCAGTGGAGCAAGTGGCCAAGTGCCATAACCAGATTTTCCCCTTACAAAGGCCAGAGTGAGGAAAATGGATGGGAGGAGAACAAGACTGGAGACATAGACATCAGTTAGGAAGATGCTTCACTCACTCCACCTAAAGACGCTAATGGATGAATTAGGGCAGGAGTCAGCAAATATTTTCTGTCAAGGGCCAGATAACAAATATCTGGGGCACATTCGGCTCTGTCTTTTTAGCAAGAAAGAAGCCATGGGCTGGAGCAGTGGCGTAGGCCTGTAATCCCAGCAATTTGGGAGGCTGAGGTGGGAGGATCACTTGAGCCCAGGAGTTCGAGACCAGCCTGGGCAACAGAGTGAGACCCCATCTCTACAAAAAAAATTGAAAACTAGCCAGATGTGGTAGTACATGCCAGCAGTTCCAGCTACTCAGGAGGCTGAGGTGGGAGGACAGCTTGAGCTCAAGAGTTCCAGGCTGCAGTGAGCTGTGGTTGTACCACTACACTCCAGCCTGGGCAACAGAGTGAGACCCTGTCTCAAAAAGAAAACAATAAAGAAATCAGCCATGGGCTGGGCACCATGGCTCACGCCTGTAATCCCAACACCTTGGGAGGCTGTGGCAGGTGGGTCACTTGAGCCCAGGAGTTTGAGACCAGCTTGGGAAACATGGTGAGACACCATCTCTACAAAAAAGAAAAAAAAAAATAGCCAGGCATGGTGGCGCATGCCTGTAGTCCCACCTACTCAGGAAGCTGAAGCAGGAGGATCGCTTGAGACCTGGGAGATTGAGGCTACAGTGAGCCGAGATCGCACCACTGCATTCCAGCCTGGGTGACACAGAGACCCCATCTCAAAAAAGAAATCGGCCTTGGATGGTATACAAATGAATGAACATAGCCATGTTCCAATAAAACTTTATTTACAAACCAGTCAGCAGACAGATCAGGCCTAAGAGCCATAGTTTACTGACTCCTGAATTAGGGGGTAATAAAGAGAAATCAATGTATTGAAAGAATGTTTAAGAGCTACAACTAGTAGAGGTTGGTGATTAATTGGCTTTGGGAAGCAGTCAAGGAGGTACCAGGGGCTGAAACAATCAGCACCCATGCCCATGAGTAGAGGCTGACCACGAGTCACTCGGACAGTCTCTGTAGCTTTCTATTTCCAAGAAATCAGTGAAAAGTTGTGCAACTTTTTTAGTGTAATGTTAAAAAAAATTCTTCTATTTGTGGGATAAAATTGTCACAATGCATAAGAGGATGCATAATAAAATCTCAATCTTCTCCCTTGATCTCTGCTTCCCTGTTCCCCTGCTTGCCACCCTGCCACATTCAACTTCATGCAGGCTCCAAGGGCACCAAGTTTCCATGGCATCCACATCTTCTCCAGGTACAGGAATTGCCTTTCTCTCTGCCCCTTACCTGGCCGACTCCGACTCGTGTGTTCCAGGGAAGAATGGCCTGAATTGCAATGAGGGAGAGAAAAGGATTCCCCTGCGGCCCTTCAGGCCAGGCAGATCTGGGGCCTGCCTTAAATTATAGGGATCACAGCCCTCTAGGCCTGAGAGCCCCTGAGTGGCACTATTAGTGTTGTCCTTCCCGGAAATGTCTCCCTCCTCCACCCTCCTCTGCCAGGTCTTCTACAAGGTACCCTGTGCCTTTCCTTTCACCTGACTCCTCCCCAAGTCAGATAAAGCTGGGAGCAGGAGGCTCCTCGAGTCCCACTGAGAATTGCAAAATATCAGGGTGTGTGTGTGTGTGCTGGTGGGGGCAGTTGCCAAACCATGCCTGGAGGTGACCGCAGTGATGCCAGGACACGAGGGCCGATCTTGGGTCTTCACAGAGGGGGAGAAGTGCCAAATTCTCCAACAGTGCGCATCAGGCAGTGAGGTTAAAAATAACAATAAAATAAATTCTAAAATAAATAGGCCATGCATGGTGGCTCACGCTTGTAATCCCAGCACTTTGGGAGCCTGAGGCAGGAGGATCACTTGAGCCCAGGAGTTCATGACCAGCCTGGGCAACAGAGCAAGACCCCATCTTTAAGATAACATTACATTAAATTAATAAAACAGAATAAAATAAATTCAAAAAATAAAAATAAATTTAAAATTAAATGAAATAAAATGCCAAGTGGCCGGCAGTGGGCCTCAGCGTGTGGGGCAGGCAGGCGGGAGAGTGGTGGGAAGAGGGACTGCTCCTTCTGAGCACGGTCTCCAGAAGTGGCTCCTTGTCAACAATTGTAAAGGTCACATGCTGACGTGACAGTTGCTGAGGCTGTGATGCAAACGCACGCAGGAAGCATTGTGCAAGCAGGCTCTGGAGACCCGCAGGCTCCTGGGCAGAGGGCTGCCTTCTGTGTGGGCTTGCCCCTCGCCACACCTGGCCAGGAGCCTCCCCCAGCCCCGTGACCCTTGTGTCAGAGCCTGGCCAGATGATAGACAGCATGGGGTGCAGGCAAGACCCACTGAACTGGTAGCTGAGGACAGGTCCAGGCCCACTGGCTAGCAGACTTCTCAGAGCAGGTACCACAACAGCTACCCAAGGACTCATGACTTTTCTCCCACAGCCAGACTTCATGATTGCATGAAAGAGCCCAACCTCAGATGACCTTTCCCCGTGGCAAGGCACTAGGAGAGCACAGACCTCCCCACACAAACAGTAAGTCAGCATGTGGTTTAAAATGTAAATGTGCACTAGAGAGTTTAAAATATATCAACTGAAGGAGTAAAACCAAACTGTCTGCTTGTCTTGGATTCATTTTGTGCTGTACAAGGCTCAAAAGAACCCAGATTCTGGCTGAAGAGGCCTTTTATGGGAGGCCCCGCCTTGACGGTGACAGGTTGAGACCTATTGCAAACCCGTGGTGGCCTCACCCACCAATTTCCTCTGCAGCTTCTTCCCCCTCCATGCTCCAGGCTGCCCAGCAAGCAGGCCGGGGACCGGGGGCACACTAGCTCCAGGCGTGACAGCCAGATGCTTCCTGCACCACCAGGCCTGCTCCGAGGCTGCATCCCAGAAGCCACTCCAAGCAGGCAGGGTTTCTTCCAACATCTTGGGAAACACAACTTACACATTACCCCCAGCACACACACAGTGCCTAGAACACTCTGGCTTCAATGCCACGCCCATCTCTGTTTGTGTCTACACTGTCTGGGGTTGATTGATAAGGCCCCAGATGCATTCCCACCAAGAGCTCGTTTTCCAGACTTAGCATATCACACCACGCCAGGGCCACGTGCACGTTTTAGAACATGGTATCCTAGAGGTGACAGTGCCCTACCCCAGTGTTCATTCTTTGTGTATTTGTTCAAACTCCATGTACGTCCTATTGGCTTTCAGTAACACACAAGAGCTCAGGTAACAAGAAGAGAACTGTACCTGGATGATGAACTGGAACATCCACTGCCATCTTCCCCTCCTCCACCCCAGGCCATGTGCTTCACAGTCACGCAGCGGAGCTTCTGGAACGGGCAGTGCTCCTGGTGTTGACGATAGCCGTAGGCCTCTGAGAAGCTGAGGCAGTGCTGGGTGGGGACAGCTTCAGGGTCACCAGGCCCAGCTAGAACTCCAGGTTCACGTCAGGACAAAGTCTAGCATCAAGATGAGCTCCTAGGGCATGAGGACCCTCAGGCAAGGCCTGAGACCCCACGGATGGAGGACACTGGGCCACCTCGTGGGGCTCCTTCAGCAAGAGAAGAAAGCAGGCCAAGGCCAGAACCAGCTGCTGTCTGAAGATGGGAGGGGGGCGCACAGGCCTGGCTCCAGTGCACAGTGCGCAGCAAACTCCAGCCTGTTAGATGCAGATGCAATTGGAGCCAAGCACACCTTGATACCTCCAAGACGTAACCCCTTACCAGACCCTAAACAAACCTCATTGACAGAGCCAGACCACCTCTATTTGAATCAGCTGTGTAGCCATGTGCCTGTCATTCAGTCTCTCTATCCCCATTTCTACGATATAAAACAGGAAAGTGAAACCCATGGGACAGCGGCCGCGTGCAGAAGAGCTGGCACCGTCAGCCATGGCTGTGGTGAGTCCCTTGGCCTTAAACGAGAAAAGAGCTCACACATCCAAATTCAGCACCTTCTTTCCTGTTCTCCTTTGAAGGAAACACTCTTCATATAAAAAGACGGGAAAAGAAACTCAAGACTTTCTCTTCTTTTGCTAGGGTCTCCAATTTAGAATCAGCATATCAATATTCTCTCCAAACCAGTGCTTCTATTAAGGCAGACTAAATGAGAAGAGAAATTCCACGGCCTGCATCTAGCTTGTCACTGCGAAGTGATTCACACAAACACACACTCACACTTTCCCACACACACGTGCACCTCTGATTGAAGCATTGCTGCTGAACTGATGAGATACCACTATGTAACCTCTGTTTTTCAATTAAGTGCAAAAAGCCAATTATTAATCTTTGCCATAAACTTAAGTACAAGTGTAGTTGAAAGCAATGATGCCACAAAAGACCAGGTCACAGACTGACTGGCGGCCGCGCTCAACTTGTAAGCCTCTTGCCTCACTCCTCTGGCAGCTACAAGTCCTAAAAAACGTCAAATCTCCATTGTCCAGTTGTTAGTACTGACTAAGCAGTCAAATATACTGCCACACTGTGTGAGACTCCAAAAGCCACAAGGATGTACTCGCCCTTAGAGCATCAACATAAAACTTAATTAAGAACGCCTTGGGGCCGGGTGTGGCGGCTCACACCTGTAATCCCAGCACTTTGGGAGGCTGAGGCAGGCGGATCACAAGGTCAGGAGATCGAGACCATCCTGGCTAACACAGTGAAACCCCGTATCTACTGAAAATACAAAAAAAATTAGCCAGGAGTGGTAGCACATGCCTGTGGTCCCAGCTACTCGGGAGGCTGAGGCAGGAGAATGGCATGAACCCGGGAGGCGGAGCTTATAGTAAGTCGAGATCGCACCACTGCACCCCAGCCTGGGCGACAGAGCGAGACTCCATCTCCAAAAAAACAAAAACAGAAACAAAAAAAAAACACCTTGGCTGGGCATGGTGGCTCACGCCTGTAATCCCAGCACTTTAGGAGGCCAAGGCAGGCGGATCACAAGGTCAGGAGTTCGAGACCAGCCTGGTAAACATGGTGAAACCGCATCTCTACTAAAAATACAAAAAAAAAAAAAAAAATTAGCTGGGCATGGTGGTGGGTGCCTGTAATCCCAGCTACTCGGGAGGCTGAGGCAGGAGAATCATTTGAACCCGGGAGGTGGATGTTGCAGTGAGCCTAGATCGCACCATTGCACTCCAGCCTGGGAGACAGGGCGAGACTCCATCTCAAAAAAAAAAAAAGAACGCCTTAAAAGCAAGAAAATTTTGACACATGCTACAACATGGATGGACCTTGAGAACATTATGCTAAGATAAGCCAGGTACAAAAAGACAGATACTGAATGATTCTGCTTATAGGAGATACCTAGAATCATCACATTCGTAGAAACAAAGTAGAAGTGTGGTCATCAGGGGCTGGAAGGAGAAGGGACTTGGTGTTCAATTGGCACAAGTTCCAGTCTTGCAAAATGAAAAGAATTCTGGAGATGGATGGTGGTGGTGTTAGCACGACAATGTGAATGTGCTTAATGCTGTTAAACTGCCAGTGCTCATGCCTGTAGTCCCAGCAACTCGGGAGGCTGAGGTGGAACGATCACTTAAGCACAGGAGGTCAAGGCTGCAGTGAGCTATGAGCGTGCCACTGCACTTGAGCCAGTAAGACTCTGTCTCTAAAAAAACAAACTGCTACACTGTACACTTAAAAATGGTTAAGATAGTATGTGGGATTTTATTTTTGAGGAGTCGTCTCACCAGGCTGGAGTGCAGTAGAGCAATATCAGCTCACTGCAACCTATGCCTCCCACGTTCAAGGGGTTCTCCTGCCTCAGCCTCCCAAGTAGCAGGGATTACAGGTGCCCGCCACCACACCCAGCTAATTTTTGTATTTTTAGTAGAGACAAGGTTTCGCCATGTTGGCCAGGCTGGTCTATAACTCTTGACCTCATATGATCCACCCGCCTCGGCCTCCCAAAGTGCTGAGATTACAGGCGTGAGCCACCGTGCCCGGCCAGTAAGTTTTATGTTATATGCACTTTACCATGGTTTTTAAAAGAGAAAATAAATTAGAACAAATAATCCCATGAAGTTAAAAGAGGTAAGCAGCGCAGCATGGACCAGGAGATCCTGGGAGTTGTGGAAGTCAGGGAAGGCTCCCTGGAAGAGGGGGAGCTCATGTGGTTGTCCACATCCCCCGTAATAAGCCAGGAAGAACTACCTACCAAAGTGTGAAGGCTGTCCTTAAACCGAATGATGTCTATGGGAATGGAATGCCAGGCCTCAAATATCAAGGAAGCTGCATCAGCAAGGTTTGTCCATCACCAAGGCATAGCATGGCATGGGCCAGCGAGATCACGTTGAGAGTTGACAGCGTGCTGGCCGTCCTCAGCCCTCGCTCGCTCTCCGCGCAGGATCCTCTGCCTGGGCTCCCACTTTGGCGGCACTTGAAGAGCCCTTCAGCCCACCGCTGCACTGTGGGAGCCTCTTTCTAAGCTGGCCAAGGCCCGAGCCGGCTCCCTCAGCCTGTAGGGAGGTGTGGAGAGAGAAGCGCCAGCGGCAATCAGGGCTGCGGCGCGCGGCGCTTGCGGGCCAGCTGGAGTTCCTGGTGGGCGTGGGCTTGGCGGGCCCCGCACTCGGAGCAGCCGGCGGGCCCTGCCAGCCCCGGGCAATGAGGGGCTTAGCACCCGGGCCAGCGGCTGCGGAGGGTGTGCTGGGTCCAACAGCAGTGCCGGCCCACCGGCGCTGCGCTCGATTTCTCACCGGGCCTTAGCTGCCTTCCGGCGGGACAGGGCTCGGAACCTACAGCCCGCCATGCCTGAGCCTCCCACCCCCTCCATGGGCTCCTGTGCGGCCGGAGCCTCCTCGACGGGTGCCCCCCATGGCGCCCTGTCCCACCTACCACCCAAGGGCTGAGGGGTGCGAGGGCACGGCGTAAGACTGGCAGGCAGCTCCACCTGCAGCCCCGGTGCGGGATCCACTGGGTGAAGCCAGCTGGGCTCCTGAGTTTAGTGGAGACGTGGAGAACCTTTATGTCTAGTTCAGGGATTGTAAATACACCAATCAGCACCCTGTGTCTAGCTCAGGGTTTGTGAATGCACCAATCAACACTCTGTATCTAGCTACTCTGGTGGGGCCTTGGATAACCTTTATGTCTAGCTCGGGGATTGTAAATGCACCAATCAGCACTCTGTATCTAGCTCAAGGTTTGTAAACACACCAATCAGCACCCCGTATCTAGCTCAAGGTTTGTAAACACACCAATCAGCACCCCATGTCTAGCTCAGGGTCTGTGAGTGCACCAATCCACACTGTGTATCTAGATGCTCTGGTGGGGCCTCGGAGAACCCTTTGTGTCCATACTCTGTATCTAACTGATCTGATGGGGACGTGGAGAACCTTTATGTCTAGCTCCGGGATTGTAAACTCACCAATCAGCGCCCTGTCAAAACAGACCATTGGGCTCTACCAATCAGCAGGACATGGGTGGGGCCAGATAAGACAATAAAAGCAGGCTGCCCCAGCCAGCAGTAGTGATCTGCTCAAGTCTTTTCACGTGGTGTTGAAGCTTTGTGTTTTCATTTTTTAAAACAAATTTTGCTACTACTTTGTTTTTGGGTCCACGTTGCTCTTATAAGCTGTAAGACTTACCATGAAGGTCTGTAGTTTCATTTCTGAGTCAGTGAGACCCAGAAGAAGAAACTGAACACTGTCTGAACATCAGAAGGAACGAACGACTCCAGTCGTGCTACATTAAAAGCTGTCATGCTGTGAGGGCCTATGGCTTCATTCTTGAAGTCAGTAACACCAAGAATCCACCAATTCCAGACACAATGTGACCCATATTCTGAGACTGGACTGAGTGAAGAGCACTGTTGATAACTACAGTGGAGAATAGTATATTGTCTCTGGGATACAGCAGGAACAGCCCAGGCTTGGGACTCAGGCAGTCCTGGTTTCGAATCGTAGCTTGGACACATTGCCTTCTGTCTAAGCCTGTTTTCCTTCCTGTAACATTTCTATCTCGCGAGGTTATTGTAACAATAAGATGAGAAAAGCTTCCAGTCCAGGGCCTGATAAGTCCTAAATACTACAAGCCTGTAATCTCTTACCTGCAATTCTGGGAAACTAGGGTTCAGAGGAAAATTGAGGTTTTATTGTGTACCCTGTTACCTACTATGAATTTTTTACCCTACTTAGAAGTTTTTTAAGATCAAACCAAAAGTGCCCCCCACCTGACAAGCACAGCCACGGGAGTTTCTAAGTTACCCTGGGAGAGCTGAGTCCTGTCGCACTGCTAATGCAATTCACACAGGCAGGTCCAGGGGCTTCTCCCGGTTTCAGCCTCCTCGTGTGTACCACAGGTGCCTTCAGAGATTCCAGCTTCAGAGCAGTTGGGAAAACAGTGCCCAGCCTAGGTCTTCAACAGAGGGGATGGAACGTGGGGAATTGGTTGCAAAGACGTTGGAGTTGCTGAAAAGTCAAATGGGGGTAGTGAGGCAACCCAGAAAGAAATAACAGGAAGAAGTTTAGAAACTTCTACCCACTCTGGGCTTGGAAAGGGGATGTTATCTGAACCCGAATCCTGCACTGTCTGGTAGGAATTGGAAGGATGGAGGGAAGGGCCACCCAGCCACAGAGGACCAGTGCCAAGGACCCTGACCAGGCTGCAGAGAGAGAAACGCCCTGGATCTCCCATCCCTTAGCCCTTCGGTTTATGTTCACTGACTCCCTGGGCCGAGGCCAGCCAGAAGCCAGGAGCAAGGGGACCTGGGAAATGTAGTTTTCAGAAGACAGAGCCCTGCAGTCCAAAGCAGAGCAGGGCAATCCAGGAAAACGACCACCACAGTGCAGCCACAACAGCTGGCGTCGTCCCCCGCTCAGAAGGGATCTTTCCGCTTTTGTTTGGCATTTCTGCTTCCCTGGTATTTCCGTTTTAGATGCTCCATATGCAAACTAATTAAATTCAAAGTTTCACAGAAGAGAAACTTTTAAATTAGCCTGGAAATCTCACACTTCGGGCCTGTCCATCACTTCTGAATCCCCCAAGCAGATTTGCGTCCTCTGACTCCCCTCACCAGACTGAGCATCTCACGGCCAACACCTGCTCTGCAAGGCAGGCTGTGCTAGGCAGGTGTGCGATGCTGGGGACACAGAGCTGGATTCCACCTGGCTGCTGGGGGAGGAGGCAGCGGCACAACAGGTTCCCACACCACCTGGAGAGCAGGCGCGTTACTTCCTCCAACAGGGCTGGGCTTCCAGGTACAGAGACCAGAGGTCACTGTGGTCCAACGAGCTGAGCCATAGATTAGGGACTCAATTGTTCTTTGTTTAAATCCAGCTGAGGCACCCAACCTTGCATGACCTTGAGCCAAACACAACTCTTAGGATGCAACCTGCTTTACAAGATGAGAAAGACACAAGTAAAAACGTCAGCAGACTCTGGAAGGTAAATGAACTATCCTGATAACGCCCAGCCCTTCCCCTGAGGCGGGCTTTTAAGCACGATCTTGCTTGTCCTTGAAATCATCCTTGTGAAGGCAGGGAGAGGAAGGACCATTATCTCCATCTTACAGAGGGAGAAACCAGACACTGAAAATAGACAGCAACCCGCACAGCGGGTCATGCTGGCATTAGACTCAAGGCCACACGAGTGTTGGCCCTGACCTGTTTCTTCTGCCCCATGGAGGACCAGTTATTTCCTTAGCCCAGGGGCCCCAATGACTCAAGGAAGGTCTGGAGGGAGACACTGTTTTTAGGTCTAAAAAGGGGAGAGGAAACAAGAGAGAAGAAGAGGGAGCAAAAGAAAAAGGGAAAGGGGGAAAGCAGAGATAAAGATGGGACCTGGAAGGGGCAGGGTAGACACTAACAGGTTGCCAGGACTCTTAATGACAGCACGTGTGAGAACCTGGCTTGGCAAGCTCGGTTTTACCAGGCTTAAAGGCTTCCATGCCCTTCCATCATCACCCAGCATTACTGGAAATTCACTAGGGTTATACATTCAGAAGAATACACAGCTGCTCCCCTTCATTTCTGAGCAGGGGTAGCTCCCATATCCGCCAGCCTTTTTCCTCCCCTCAGGGCCCAGCTTACGACACTTGAAGTTTTGTTCCCTGTTGTTAGGTGCTATTGTGTAAGGTGGGAGAACAGATACTCCTGTGGGTGTGCTAGAGCTGAAACACGTTTATCTGAATCTGAGCAGCGGGTGCTTTCACACACAGGAAGAGTGGTATCTGGTACCTTCCTGTAGGGCTGCGAGGGTCCTCGCCTTTCCGCCCACAGCAGCAGATCTGGGCCCATGTTGAAGACAAGCCCTCACTGCACTTGGGCAGCTGTAATTTACAGGCACGTCAAGGGTTGGGAAAGCTATGACTAACGAGCCTAGCTTGTGCAAGACCCATCCTCTTAGGTCTCTCTCACCATCACATCCCCAGCCCCACTAAAGAGTAGGATTCCGGCTGAGTCTTTGGCTAAGATGACAAATGGCAGCCCCTCTTGTTGAGACATCCTAACTGATACCACTGGATCCGGAAGATGCACACAAACTCTGCTTTTGCTAGCTTGCAGCCCCAAAGGTGTTCCAGAAAGTAGACCTTTATAACAGAACAGCTTCCTGGACTACAGGCAGAGCTGTATCACTGCATCCAGGCCATAATTCTGATTGCCCCCTGTAAACTGGGAAACTCACTCCTCAGGATGCCCACCTTGCTGTTTGCCATCATGAAAATGCACTGAAGTCGCTCACCTACATTGTTACAGATAAACCACAGGCCACAGTTGCAGCACTCTTCTCGGGGTGTGGAGGGGAAATGACATTTATTCTTTGATTAATGTTGTCTCTCTCTGTCCCCAGAGTCAGTAAACAAACAAGCTGTCCTTGGAGCAAGCAAGCGCTTCCCTTTCGGCATCTCCCCCTCTCTGAGCGGCAGCCCTGCAAGTGAGGCCAATAGTCGTCCCTCAGCTGTGTACAGGACAGGCATTCTTGGATCTCAGAATCCTGCAGTAGCATTTTGAGGACGCCAAGTTATTGATGGGGACAGGTGCTCATAATTCAGCATAACCCACTCAAGCCGTGTTTCACTTTTTCTGGAAACCTCTTGATTTAGGAATGAAAGCCCCTGGCTCCCCCTGGGCTGGGCTGGCCAGTAAACATCTCAGTCTGAGTTTGCCGAGGTGGGTTGCTAAATTTAATTGCCAGTTTCCACACCATGTGATGGTGTGTGACAGGCCAGCTCACCCTGTGAGTTAGCCAAGGGGTTTTAAATAAATGCTTCCTGACGGAAAGGATGATAAAGGTTCCTATTATTCACCCGTGAGCCTGGAGACTGAGCTGGTCCGGTTTTTACGACTGAGCCACAGCAATGTCAATCTCATGCGCTCTGTCACTACTTCCCACTGTGTCTTGACTAGGACAGCCTTAAGGGGCCTGCAGAAAGAGCTCCAGCCGGGTAGTCAGGAGACCTTTGCCAGCCCAATCTGTCCAAGGTTTCTGTGACCTTGGAAGGCAAATAGCTCTATAAGCCAGCGTCAGCCTCTGCGTCTGCAAAAAGGAGTGCTTAACAGGTCATGCTTGGGGCTTTCAGGAAGCATGTTATAGATATATAAAGGCATTGCTGTTGGTGAAACATCCGCAGAACACCAGGAAACAAACCACTAAAAGCAGCATTTTTCTTGCTGCGATCCTTTAAAATATCAGTGGAGATAAACTGATGCTGCTATTTGTGTTTTCCTTGACTATTTCCTTACGAAGCCCTGCAGTCAGTGAATGCTCACTCAACCTTCCTTCAAAAGTGATTCAATGTGTGGCCTGAGAAACGGCAGCATCAGCCTCACCTGGGCGTTGGTGAGAACTGCAGCATCTTGGCCTCTCCTGCTGAATCAGAGTGTGCTGCTTAACATGCTCCCGGGTGACTCGTACAGTCAGTGCTGGGAAGCACTGGTTCATAGTCATGTTTCTCAAGCTTGAATGCACATCCGAATCCCCCGGAATGCTTGCTAAAACCTTGCTGGGCCCCACCCCCACGTTTCTGATTCAGCAGGTGTGGGTCGGGGTCTGCGAACTTGCATTTTTAGAAAGTTTTCTGGTGATGGTGGTGCCTCTGGTCCAGGACCACACTTTGAGAACTTCTGGTCTTTCCTGAGCAGCTGTTTAGTGATACTTCATTCCCAGGCCACTAAGGGTGCATAACATCTCTTCATTATGTACTCTGGCTTCCTCAATCCCTGGAATTATTGTGGTATCCTCTTGATATATCTTCATTTCTTCCTCTTTAATCATCCTTGATCTCCCCCATGATTTCAGTAAGTGTTTCTTTATCTCTCTTTCATTAGGAAGCTCTAGACACAGAAAACCAGACAGCTCGGTGCTGTGCAAAAATGGGAGGATTTCATGAAAATCCTGCTTTTTCTCCCATGTAGTTGTTCTAAAATTCCACTTGTTTTTTGTTTGTTTGTTTGAGATGGAGTCTCTCTTTGTCGCCCAGGCTGGAGTGCAGTGGCGCAATCTCCGCTCACTGCAACCTCCACATCCCGGGTTCAAGCAACTCCCCTGCCTCAGCTTCCTGAGTAGCTGGGATTACAAGCGCCCACCACCATGCCCAGCTAATTTTTGTATTTTTAGTAGAGACGGTGTTTTGCCACGTTGGCCAGGCTGATCTCAAACTCCTGACCTCAGGTGAGCCACCCACCTTGGCCTCCGAAAATGCTGGGATTGTAGGCGTGAGCCACTGCACACAGCCCAAATTCCACTTGTTTCTTTTTTTCAGCCAGAGTTATACACTGCTGGCCCATAAGGAACTTTTTACGATGTGACTACTACAGAATAACCAAATCGATTTGCTGCAGTACAAGTTTTATTATTTTTAAACCACACAAGCAATATAGTGACACATTTGATTAAAGCAATCAACACTGGGCCTGGCACGGTGACTCACGCCTCTAATCCCAGCACTTTGAGACACGAAGGTGGGTGGTTCGCATGAGCCCAGGAGTTTGAGACCAGACTGGGCAACATGGAAAAACCCCATCTCTACAATAAAATACAAAAATTAGCCTGGTGTGGTGGCGTGCACCTGTGGTCTCAGCTACTCGGTAGGTTGAGGCTGGAGGATTCCTTAAACCCGTGAGGCGGAAGTTGCAGTGAACTGAATTTCCACCACTGCGCTCCAGCCTAGGTGACAGAGCAAGACCCTGTCTCCAAAAAAAAAAATAATAATAAACACTGAAGAATAATGAACTAAACCTTTATGCCCCACACCCTCCCCATCTCCTAGTCCACGCTCCTCCTCAGAGTTAATAAACATTGGCAGCTAGGTGTGTGTCTTCCATGCCTTTTTATACGCATATATATACCTACACATTTACATGCGGAAATATGTTTTGGATTTTAAAACAAATTACAAGTACTGTTAATAAAACTTCCTTTTATTAATAAACAATATTTTTCAGAGATGATTTCAAATCAATAAATAGACTACATTCTTTTTAAGGCTGCATGGCAGCCAGGTACAGTGGCTCAGTGTCTTGGGAGGCTGAGGCAGGAGGATTGAGGCCAGGAGTTTGAGACCAGCCTGGTCAACATAGACAGACCCTATCTTTACAAAAAATAAAAAAAATTTACCAGGCATGGCTGTGCATGCCTACAGTCCCAGCTACTCACAAGGCTAAGACGAGAGGATGGCTTGAGCCTAGGGGTTTGAGGTTACAGTAAGCCATGACCTCACCACTGCACTCCAGCCTGGGCAACAGAGTGGGACCTTATGTCTAAAAATAATAACAATAATAATAATAAATACATACATTTTTTAAAAATGCCTGTCAGAGGAAATGTAAGGAAAAAAGAAAAAATGCTGTATGGCTATATTTTATGTTATGGACATACGACAATTTATTTAGCCATTCCCCTGTTGATGGCCACTTACATTATTGCCAATAGTTTACCATTACCAACAATATTACATTAGCACTGTCATGAGATTCAACTAAAAAGTTGGCCTCCAAAAAGGCTGTATCAATTTATATTACTACCCCCCACAATGAACATGCTTATTTTACATGGAATCAACATAAATGCCCATCAATGACAGATTGGATAAAGAACATGTGATACACATACACCATGGAATACTATGCAGCCATGAAAAGAATGAGATCATGTATTTTGCAGGAACATGGATGGAGCTGGAGGCTATTATCCTCAGCAAACTAATGCAGGATCAGAAAACCAAATACTGCGTGTTCTCACTTATAAATAGGAGTCAAATGATAAGAACTTATGAACACACAGAAGGAAACAACAGACCCTGGGGCCTACTTGATGGGGGAGAGTAAGAGGAGGGAGAGGAGCAGAAAAGATAACTGTGGGATACTGGGCTTAATACCCAGGTGATGAAATAATCTATACAACGAACGTTCCTGACATTTGTTTACTATGTAACAAACCCTCACATGTACCCCGGAACCTAAAATAAAAGTTTAAAAAATTAAATTAAACAACAAAAAAGAAAGTGCTTTACCAATATATTGAGGCTATCTCATTCTCTAAACTTGGTTTTATCTGAAGACTGCTTGAGGTTAAACATTTCTCCTTAAGATTATCAGCCATTTTATTTCCTTTTCTCTAATTACTCATTCAGATCCTCTGTCCTTTCTCTATTGGCTTGTTGGTTTTTTCTGTTTTTTTGTTTGTTTGGTTTTGGTTTTCTTTTGCGGTAGGGAACACAGGAGCAATAGTCTGGGTATTAATCTTTGGTCTATTAAAAAAAGGTCATAAAGTTTTATCCACGTCTCTCACTTGACTTTTAATAGCATGCTTTATTTTATCTTTTTTTTTTTTTTTTTTTTTTTTTTTTTTTTTTTTTTTTTTTTTTTTTTTTTTTGAGACGGAGTCTAGCTCTGTTGCCCAGGCTGGAGTGCAGTGGCGCGATCTTTGCTCACTGCAAGCTCCGCCTCCCGGGTTCACACCATTTTCCTGCCTCAGCCTCCCGAGTAGCTAGGACTACAGGCGCCCACCAATACGCCCGGCTAATTTTTTGTATTTTTAGTAGAGATGAGGTTTCACCGCGTTAGCCAGGATGGTCTCGATCTCCTGACCCTGTGATCCGCCCGCCTCGGCCTCCCAAAGTGCTGGGATTACAGGTGTGAGCCACCGCGCCCAGCCTATTTTATCTTTTGTCACATAAAACTTCTAGTTTTCATATGGTCCATAATATGATTTCAGTTGAATTCATGCATTGCTAGAAATCAACTTCTAGAAATCTGCATTATATGGAGGAGAAACAGTCTCTTGGATGTGAATGAAAATAACTTAATAGAGGAAGTTGTAAATAAAACTTAGTAAGGAAATAATGAATTAATTCAGCTCCCACATTCCCTTTTCTTCTTTCTAGTTCCTGTATCTTTTGCCATGAAGTTTTGGTTTGGTAGGAGATTTATAAAAATAAGTGCACTGGTTTAGGTGATTTAAAGATTTTTATGGAAGAGCTGAAATGAAGTCAAAGGTGGCTGCTAACAGCAGGCAGGAGTCTCTCTTCTTTCTGATTCTCTTGCAAGCAGAAGCACTAACTCTGCTCCAAACTTTGCAAGGATGTTTGCATGGAGAACAGCCTTTGAAGACAGAGGTAGTGCTTTCCTCTGGAGCAAAGGGCTGGTGTGTTTGCTGTCCAGTGTAATAAACATAATGTCTTCACCCAGGCAAAGGTTGGCGGGTTTACTTACCGCCCATAATAAAAGATT
This sequence comes from Hylobates moloch, assembly GCF_009828535.3. NCBI lineage: Eukaryota > Metazoa > Chordata > Mammalia > Primates > Hylobatidae > Hylobates > Hylobates moloch. Next base: position 6,517,583 of record NW_026652295.1, read on the forward strand.
GGGGTTTCCTAAACTCAGGGCTCCTCTCCTGTAACACACCTTGTATGTGGAATTGACACCTGGCCCTGCTTGCCTGCCTTGTGGAAACTGGGTTTTGGGGAACCAGCACAAGAAAATGGTGGTATTCAGGCTACTGCTATTGCTGTAAGTAGTAAACTGTCCTTTATCTCTAAACCAGGAGTCTCGTGTCTTCTGCCAGCATCCTGAAACTGTGGCAGGCTCACTCGTTAACTTTGAAAATAGGGTAAAATCTCAGAATCTTCACAGTTCCTGACAATCACCACATAATGGAAGGTTAAAACACTTAAACTCAGCTCTTGTTACAGTCAGATTTAACCCTCTGCCTACAACACAAAAGTCACATTCTTCTCTGAAACTGAACAGTCCTTAAATGCTTAGGGAAAAGAGAAATTCACTGTAAGAAATTTTTATATCTTGTACATAATTCCCGCAAGTCTAATATTTCAAAAGGTGTTCGTGTGGGTGAAGTAGATTTACTCTGTTCATTTCTCTGGAGAAATGAACTTACAGACTGAAAATTTTCAGCTCAATAAATAAAAAAAACCAAATTTTAACAATTAGAGTTATCCCAAAGAGAATAAAGTTTGAGGTCACAAGCTCACTGCTGGCCTAGGTGACCACTAGGTCCCACAGGACCTCTAATGGGGCAGGGATTAGACTGGATGATTACAAAGCTCTCTTCGAATGGAAGGTGCTAGTGGGGAGGGTGTTGTTTCAGTGGACCCTCTAATCAGATGTCTTTTCATACCACATAATGAAGCAGGTGAGCTGGTGGATTCAACTGGGACTCAGAAGACTGCACTTGAGGAGATCATCGTGAGTTGAAGATCTCTTGCTTAGTCTTGCAGAAACTCCATCAAGTCTAGCTCACCTGGGAGTCAGTAGGTGCTGGCGAATCAATTCGTGCCAGCGAAATTCACCAAGAGCCTGATTTACAAACTAGAGAGCCATGGCCTTAATTTTAGAGCGAAAGACAAACTTTTCCAATGACTATAGTTTTCTTGTCCAATAGCTAGGACACCCCCCTCCACCTGCTGTGTACTAATGAAGCAGATTTTTTTTTTTTTTTTTTAGTTTTGCTCTTATTGCCCGCCTGGAGTGCAATGGCACCATCTTGGCTCACTGCAACCTCCACCTCCGGGTTCAAGTGATTCTCCTGCTTCAGCCTCCCAAGTAGCTGGCATTACAGGCATGTGCCACCATGCCTGGCTAATTTTGCATTTTTAGTAGAGACAGGGTTTCTCCATGTTGGCCAGACTGGTCTCGAACTCCCAGCCTCAGGTGATCCACCCGCTTTGGCCACCCAAAGTGCTGGGATCACAGGCATGAGCCACAGCGCCAGGCCAATGAAGCAGAATTTTTAGCCAGATGTGTGTGATACACCAAACCAAAGTGAAAGGAATTGAATGACCCTGGAACTTGCTTCATCTGATAGGATGCATTAGCTAGAGGCTGATAGAATATCTCTTCCCAGATGGTGAATAAATTTTTTTAGTGACCAGCACATTCATGTTCGCTAAACACAATGTCTTTCTGCTTTGACAGTTCTGGAAGTAACTATTCTTAACTTCGTCCTCCCTTTTGGCACCCCCAGAGGCTCAGGGCCCTGCTGTTTGCCCATGGTGACAAGATGATGCACTATTTGTGGTCGATCTCATTTAAGAAGGGCTGCTTCCTAAAGGTATCTAAGAAAAGACCTTAATTTCCTTAGTCCTAAAAGTGTGTGAAGCACCCAGTGGCTTAGTTTCTAGTCCCAGATCTGCCACATCCTAGCTGGTGTCCTTGTACAGAATTACTTCACTTCTATAAGCCTCAATTTCCTCATTTGTAACCTACTTTCTTCTGGTTAAAGGTTGATCATCATGTACATAAAAAATATAAGGCCAGGTGCGGTAGCTCACTCCTGTAATCCCAGCACTTTGGGAGGCCAAGGTGCATGGATCACAAGGTTAGGAGTTCGAGATCAGCCTGGCCAAAATGGTGAAACAGCGTCTCTACAAAAATTAGCCTGGTGTGGTGGCTGGCGCCTGTAGTTTCAGCTATTCAGGAGTCTGAGGCAGGAGAATCGCTTGAACCCAGGAGGCAGAGGTTGCAGTGAGCTGAGATCACGCCACTGCACTCCAGCCTGGGCGACAGTGCAAGATTCCATCTCAAAAAAAAAAAAAATGTATATATATATATATGGGTCGGGCACTGTAGCTCATGCCTGTAATCCCAGCACTTTGGGAGGCCAAGGTGGGTGGATCGCTTGAGCCCAGGAGTTCAAGACCTGCCTGGCCAAATCCCGTCTCTACAAAAAATACAAAAATGAACCCGGCGTGGTGGTGTGTGCCTGTGGTCCCAGCTATTTGAGAAGTTGAGGTGGGAGAATCACTAGAGCCTGGGAGTGAGGCTGTAGTGAGCTGTGTTCATGCCACTGCACTCCAGCCTGGGCAACAGAATGAAACCCTGTTTCAAAAAATAATACTTTATAGCAACAAAAGTGAACCCTCATATAAACTATGGACTTTGGGTTATAATGACAAATCTATGTGGATTCATTGATTGTAAGAAATGTGCCATTCTGGTGAGGGTTGTTGATAAGGGGTGCGGGGCAGGGGCAGGGGACAGTAAGGAGGGGCAGGGAACTCTCTCCTCCTTCCTCTTAATTCTTCTGTGAACTTAAAATTGCTCTTAAAAAATTAAGTCTTTAATAGAAATAAACACATAATAAACTCTAAAAATACTTACTAAGATCTGAATGCCTAAAAAATTTGTAATTGTCCTAACAACCATAGATAACAACAGCACATAGGCCACGTTAACAATCGGTGGTTTTCCCGCATGCAGCTCGTCCCATTCGTGGTGTGAAAGTCTCATTAGCTTTGATTTTAAGCAGTGCATTTTTTTTAATCTTCCCCTACGTTCTGGTTCCCATCTTATTTTCGAGGCCCATAGCTGTCTAAGTCATGGTATGTGCAGAGAGAGATGTTTTCCTGCTGATTGTATGAAAAATTGTGCAAAATGGGTTGTCATCCAAAAAAGCGTGTGACACTGGGAGGGACCTTGTATAGTGAGCAGGGCTTCCCATGAGTTCATCCTGGATCTTTCACTGAGAACAGGATGTTTTTGTCAAGGATGGGCAATGAGGGGCACAGCAAAAAGACAAAAGGATATGCCAACTACAAAAAACCACGTGGGCCAAGGACAGGGGGCTGCAATGCAAAGACTGGAACTTCTAGCACGGTAAACTAGAGCATGGCGAGATTAGCGTTTCGGACTCCAGACAAGGACACTTCCCTCTCCAGGAAAGACGGTCGCCTCACCAACACAAGCACTTGGCACCTCCCTTTTCCATCCAGGCGTCCTGGCTGGAACGAGGAAACTCAAAAGTGCTACAAAAGAACAAAAGTGGCCCAAATTCTGAAAAATCTTAAAATTAAAAGATTGTAACTCAAAGGAAGATAAAGAGCGTGACTTTTAATTTCTCCAAGCTAGTTCACTCATTTTCAATGCCAGAAACCCAATGCCAGTCTTACATAGTAATCCACTTACTGTAGTTGAAACCTGAGGTGTGAAAAGTTCTGTGTTGACAAAGATTTGCATCAGCTGCTGCCGCTAAACAACATGTAAAAACTTGCAGTTTAATTTTAGCTTCAGAACAAATAAGCGCTTTTCCAAACCCACCCAGGAGCCCAGGCTGTCACTAGGTCTACAGGTGTGCTCTGAAATCAGACACTATCAAGAAATTCTATCGTGCTAAAATGAACAAGGAGCCGGGACGGCACAATCCATCATTTTTTAATGTGTTTTGGGAACTGTCTTAACAAGTGTGGAAGTGTCCCAGCGAGATCTTTTATTCGGCTTCCACTGTGCATATATTAAGCCAGTGTGCGTGTGTGTGCATGCACACATGTTTATGTCTACATTCTATATTAGAAGGTATCAGGAAAAGAGCGATAAATAAGATGAAGCGGTAAGAGGGCACCAAAGACCATAATTAAAGGCGCTTGAGAGCAGTTAGCTGGCCTTAGCTTACTCATTCAACCAGCCCCATTTATTTTGCGGCTCCGGTGTAGCAGACACTGTGCAGGGTCCCGGGAGAGACACGGGGGTCACGGAGATACAAGCCACTCTCGGGGAACCCCCAGTCTAATTAACATACAAATAGCAGTGACAGCCGGCAGAAGCGCTACAAGGCAGGGCAGGTGAAGTGCTTTGGTGGCTCTGGGTGACAGTTATTGCCACATATCATCTTCCAGGAGTCCTGGGGCCATATGAAAAAAAAAAAGGGGGGGGGATTTGATGAACAGGTTTTTCTTCCAGGGGTGAAAGTTGTTCAGTTTTTGTGACAAAGAAATATAAAATGCATGGAAAAAAGAAGACGTTATATGGATGAATTATTAAATGTAAGGAGTGGAAAGATATTACATCTGTGTAAGGAACACACAAAGGTTTTTCTAATTTTTAGTCAAAACATTTATAATGACAAATTACACACTATCCTTGTGAATCCTATGTGTAACACAGAAGGCAGAAATGGGCCCCAGTGTTTGGGTTTTTTTTTTTTTAATAGAAGCAGGGTCTCACTATGTTGCCCAGGCTAGACTCTAACTCCTAAGCTCAAGCGATCCTCCCACCTCAGCCTCCTTCAGAGTGGGGACTATAGGCACACACTTCCACCAGCCTCACTCTCACCCAGGTTGGAGAAAATGACGCTATCACAGCTCACCACGGCCTCAACATCCCAGGCTCAAGTGATCCTCCCACCTCAGCCTTCTGAATAGCTGGGACAACAGGTGTGCACCGCCATGCTGAGCTAAATTTTTTACTTTTGTAAAGATGGAGTCTTACTATGTTGCCCAGGCTGATCTCCAACCCCTGGGCTCAAGTGATCCTCCCATCTCTGCTTCCCAAAGTTCTGGGATTACAGGTGTGAGCCACCATGCCCGGTCTGCACCAGTGCTTCCTTTTCCACCGATTTTGGACACAAATACTGCCTTCCTAAGAGATGGGTCACCTAAGTCACTCCTTGTCTAGTTCATTCACAACTTCATGGTGATGTCTGCAGATAAAAACCCACATATTGGACTTCCAGTTAACAAGTCACCTCCTCCATGAAGCTACCCTGAATTTAATTCATTCTTCTAGTTGACTTTGTGCCCAGGACCATGTTAGAGAGTGGTTGGTGGTCAGGGTTAAATGAGACACCATCCAGCTCACACTGAGATGCTGGCCCACTCTGCCCTATCCCTGTGTTCTCACTAGCCTCTTCTCTGAGGGTTGAGTTGCTTGTTCAAATCCCCTGATAACCTGTAAAGTCCTTAGGCAGAGACGATAGCTTTTATTTTTGCATTCCCAAAGCCTGGCACATTCTAACTGGAAGGAGAAGCAGCTCACCTCACAGACAGTTCTCACTGACTAAAGCTCTTTATAGTATTTACAAGTATAGGTTGCATGTTGTATGTGCATACACATAAAGTTTGGCCCATATATATATATACTTTTTTTTTCTTTTTTTTTGAGGTGGAGTCTCACTCTGTCACCCAGGCTGGAGTGCAGTGGCGTGATCTCGGCTTACTGCAACCTCTGCCTCCCATGTTCAAGCAATTCTATTGTATTACTTTTCAAAAATTTATTTTTGAATTAGTATTAATATTTCTTCATTTATTTCTGTGCATGAATGTATTTAAATCTTCCCACTCATCGGTAAACAGTGCAATGACAATTTTAAATGCAAATTATTAGAACATTCAAATGGCATGCAAAACCACCACAAGCACACAATTCATATTTTATAGCTCATATATGTATGAATTTTGTTCTTTCTCAAACAGTGGAAACACTCCATAAAATTAGCCAAACTTTTTATTTCACCTCTTGATATGTGCACATTTCACCAACACTACCTTCAGCTTACTGAGGTGTAAGGAAAAACAAAAGAAAGGGAATGATAAGTTCCTATCTTTTCCTTGTCTTCTGTGTCATTATTTTCAGCATAACTGGTTGGCTAATACAGGAAAAAAAGTAACATACTTGAGAAAGGACAGAGTAGCCTTCCTTGGTCGTTGGTGTTTATTAGAACGCTGTTGCCTTCTTTGTGCATTTGAAGCAAGTTCTGGTTCTAATGGAAAGCATAGCCACTCTCCTCCCTCCCTACCCACTTTCTTACTTACTCTCCCTTCCCTATGATTCAACTGTGGACTTCACGTCTTAACTTGTGCTTGCTTTGAGCCCTAGTGCTCTCCCTGACTCCCATGTATCATGGGGCCCCTGGAATCTGTGCTCATGGGGTATCCCAAACTGTGGATGGGGCAGCAGGGAAGGAGGATGCACACACTGCATAGATCTCCTCTGCACATGTGTAGCTCCATTGTCCCATGGGACTTCACTCATCAAACACAAGTTCACAGGTAAAATCGTTAAGAGGCCTAGTGTAGCAGCTCATGCCTATAATCCCAGCACTTTGGGAGGCCGAGGTGGAGAGATCACCTGAGGTCAGTAGTTCGAGACCAGCTTGGCCAACATGGCGAAACCCCACCTCTATTAAAAATACAAAACTTAGCCAGGTGTGGTGGTAGGCACCTGTAGTCCCAGCTACTTGGGAGGCTGAGGTGGGAGAATCACTTGAACTGGGGACGCAGAGGTTGCAGTGAGCCATGATCGTACCACTGCACTCCATCCTGGGTGACAAAGTGAGACTCCATCTCAGGGAAAAAAAAAATTATTAAGAACATCAAGATGTCAACAGCAGAGCACTAAGCAAGTTCAGGGACCCTGTGGGGACAAGGCCCTGTGCAGCATCACAGGTGGCATGCCCATGAGCTGGCCCTGAGTGCCCTGAATGGGCACAACCAATTATAACTCATTTTCAAGCAACAACTGGGTTGAAAATAGCTGAAAGAGAAAGCCTGAGTTCCAGGACCATAGCAATAAAGAATATCACTTTCTAAGTTAGATGAGCTGTAAGTATTATGATGTGACTTAAAAGCTATCAGACGTGACTCTGACATTCTGTTAAATTCAACAGACATTTATTGTGCTCAGCACTGTCCAAAAACCCGGTAGGACAGGGGTGGGGGAGTGTTCCTTGAAGGCACAGACACTGTGATCTCAAGAACACTAGTCTAACTGGGGAGACAGATAGCTACAGAACCGTAGCTCCAGACAGACTATGGCCGCTGCTGTGATGGCAAAAATAAGTGCTAGGGAAGCACGAGGGAGGGAATATTTTTTTCTAACTGGGAAGATGGAAGTTTTAATATTTGAAGTGATCCTTAAAAGGTTAGCAAAATGTCGATAAAGGCTAGGGAATGAACATTTCTCTTAGCTTGGTTTTCACCCCAAGAAATAAAGCCTGAAACAAGGGTTTTACGTGAAGTAAGTTTATTTTGGGAAGTAATCCCAGGAAACAAAAATGAAGGAACTTGAAAAAGGGACAATCTGAAAGGGTATTCCTGCATAGGTCAGTGCTTCGGGTAAATGGGACTCAGTCCCACTGCACACCTCTTTGTTTTTTTTTAAGAGGCAAGGTCTTGTTCCGTCACTCGGCTTGGAGTGCAGTGGTACAATCATAGCTCACTGCAGCCTTGAACTCCTGGGCTCCAGTGATCCCCCTGCCTCAGCCTTCTGAGTAGCTGGCATTACAGGTGAGAGGTGACAGTGTGCTGGCAGTCCTCACAGCCCTCGCTTGCTCTCGGCACCTCCTCTGCCTGGGCTCCCACTTTGGTGGCACTTGAGGAGCCCTTCAGCCCACCACTGCACTGTGGGAGCCCGTTTCTGGGCTGGCCAAGGCGGGAGCAGGCTCCCTCAGCTTGCAAGGAGGTGTGGAGGGAGAGGCGAGAGTGGGAACCGGTGCTGCGCGCGGCGCTTGTGGGCCGGCTGGAGTTCTGGGTGGGCGTGGGCTTGGCCGGCCCCTCACTCAGAGCAGCCAGCAGGCCCTGCCGGCCCGGGCAATGAGGGGCTTAGCACCCGGGCCAGCAGCTGCGCAGGGTGTACTGGGTCCCCCAGCAGTACCAGCCCACCGGTGCTGCGCTCGATTTCTCACCGGGCTTTAGCTGCCTTCCCGCCGGGCAGGGCTCGGGACCTGCAGCCCGCCATGCCTGAACCTCCCACCCCCTCCATGGGCTCCTGTGCAGTCTGAGCCTCCCCAACGAACGCCACCCCCTGCTCCACAGCACCCAGTCCCATCGACCACCCAAGGGCTGAGGAGTGCGAGCGCACAGCGCAGGACTGGCAGGTAGCTCCACCTGTAGCCCCTGCGCGGGATCCACTGGGTGAAGCCAGCTGGGCTCCTGAGTCCGATGGAGAACCTTCTTGTGTAGCTCAGGAATTGTAAATACACCAATCAGCACCCTGTGTCTAGCTCAGGGTCTGTGAGTGCACCAATCAACACTCTGTATCTAACTGCTCTGGTGGGGCCTTGGAGAACTTTTGTGTCCATACTCTGTATCTAACTGATCTGATACGGACGTGGAGAACTTTTATATCTAGCTCAGGGATGGTAAACGCACCAATCAGCGCCCTGTCAGAACAGACCACTTGGCTCTACCAATCAGCAGGACGTGGGTGGGGCCAGATAACAGAATAAAAGCAGGCTGCCCACGCTAGCAGCCTCAACCCGGTCAGGTTCTTCTTCTGCATAGTGGAATTTTTGTTTTTCTGCTTTTTGTAGTAAGTTGCTAGGGTGGATTCTTTAGGTCCATACTGCCTTTATGAGTTGTAACACTCCCTGTGAAGGTCTGCAGCTTCACTTCTGAAGCTAATGAGACCACAAGCCCACCGAGAGGAATGAACAACTCCTAGACGCGCTTCCTTAACGAGTTGTAACAGTCATTGCAAAGCTCTGTAGCTTCGCTCCTGAGCCAGCAAAACTACGAACCCACCAGAAAGAAGAAACTGAGCATCAGAACAAACAACTCTGGACGGCATCGCCTTTAGAACTGTGTAACACTCACCGTGAGGGTCTGTAGCTTCATTCTTGAAGTCAGTGAGATCAAGAACCCGCCAATTCCACACAGAGGCACACACCACAATTGTAGAGATGGGGATCTCACTCTGTTGCCTAGGATGGTCTCAAACTCTTAGCCTTAGGCAACCCTCCCATTTTTGGCTTCCCAAAATGCTGGGATTATAGGCATGAGCTAGTGTACCCATCCCTGACTGGCTCCGTCGGAGAAGCCATTTAGAATGCACCACTGTCCCAGGAGCAGGCGGAGCAACCTATCCCCCAGCTTCCATTCTCCATGGGTCCAGCAGGGCCCTGGGCTGTTAATTCACTCCTCAGCTTTTCTAGGTTTGCCCAAGCTAGGACCAGCTGAGCAAGTCCCTGGCTACTCCCCACTGTGGGAGTAAAGCAGCCCAAGGGCAGAAAATAGGTACAAGGTACAGCTGAGGTAAGGTTTACCCAGCTACACCTGTGTGCTGCTGGTTGCCACAGCAACACCTGGAACAGAAAGTGGCGTGACAAACATCTGAGAAGTTCTGTACGGTATTTAGTCCAGTGCTTTTCAAACTTGAGCATGTGTCAGCCGGCTGGGGGGCTCCTTGCCACTAATATATGGGCCCCAGCCTCAGGGTTCCTGGTTCAGTAGCTTTGCAATGGAGATTAAGAATGACCATTTCTAACACATTCTCATTTATGGGCATTAAAGCTTCTAAGATAGCCATCCACTCTGTACAGACACACAAGGCTAATCAAGCAGAAGAGAAGTTTCCTAAACTGAAAAAAATACACATTTCCAACAAATGCATAACATGGATTTCAACACAAGAATAGAGCTGACATGCATTGTCACACACCATCACCACTGATAATCTGAGAATTGCTCACCTATTGATAGCCTAATGAGAATTTCAACATCCAGGAATGAAAAAGGTTGATGTTGATTATTCTGTTTGTGCCTTATCCCTGCCTTATTCGAGATCTATTCTCTGTGAATCAGTGCAGTGTGGGAAATAGACAAACATCATTCTATGCCCCTCTCAGTCAGGGAGGCTAAACTCTGGACTGGACCACCCAGATTGGCCAACTGGAAGCACTATCAGGAAATCAAAAAGTGAGAGAGGAGAGAAGTAAGAGCGATTATTCTCCCTGCTCTCTTGTGGCTCTCCAGGGACTGCTGGTGGCTGTGTCACCATGTGGCTGCCCTCCTGCTGGAGGCTGATTTCTTATCAGACTGACAATTCTGTCCTTACCCCCCACATTGGGCATGGGGATTAGAGCTTCTCACTGTTCTGGTTCCAGGTGCCTCACCACCCCAGGCTCGTTCCCTTAACTCTGCTCAAAGTGCTTCATTAATAGTCTTTCCAGTTCAACTGTCTTTTTTTTTTTGGCCAGGATCCTGACCGATAACAGTGTGTTCAGGGGGGAAAAAAAAAAAAAAAAGACCTGGGTAAAGCTATACATCTGTATTTCTGAGCCTTTTGACTTAAAAAAAACAAAAAACAAAACAAAAAAACCCTGATTACACTTAAGTTGACATTGAAATTTGAAGACTTCAATACAAGATAAAATGAAATGTAAAATTAATAAATAGATGAGTAATATGTAAACATAAAACAAGGCCTTGGGATGATCGTGTCCATTAAAGATATACCAAAAAAAACAACAAAAATAGGAGAACTTGATAGAGACTTTTTTCTTTCAACTCCTAAGGAATTTGCTACAGGCAAGGGAGAGGCCCCAAAAGTACTAACTTGTGCTATGTAAAACTTTTCCCCATCTACACACGTTCTGGGAACATGGAATATTGGCAGGAGAAAAGATAGTGTAATTTAGGCTGCGCACATGAAAACCATCAGAAGCATCTTGGGAAACCTAAGATAGGATCAGACAGAAATTAAATAACCAGAGAACACACTGATAACACAACGTGTTGCAATCAATTTAAAGTTCACATCTTGCTTGATCTATGCATCCATAATGAAATCAACCAAAAGCTGAGGGCTCTTCCATCAATTTCAACTCTATTCCACAGCACTCCCCAGCCCCAGGCTCTGCCAGAGCTCTTGGGTCAACATCTTAGAGAACGCTGTGATACTTCTGCTTCTGTCCCCAAGGACAGAAGTCGGAGCTTCCAGGAGGAGACCGGTATTCTTCAGCAAAGATGGCCAGTCACTTCAGATCTTGCAGGGACTTTGTAAGTGAGGCACTTAAGTGAGACAGCAGGGTTTTTTACAGCAAGGGAGGATTTCGTTTTAGGCTTGCCGCTCTTCTAAAAGGCCCTCTGTTCTTTTTTCGCTGTATACACTGTGCCCTGTTGTTTTCCAGATTTCCAAGGTTAAGTCCAGCACCCCTATTAAGGCTGTTTGAGTACTTCAGAATTTGCAGAGCTTCTCTGCTAATCCGATGTGTGTAGTGCTTTTCTTTCAGCTGGGCGTGAATGTAGGGCAAACCAATGCTTTTGTTCACTACAGCAGAATTTTTCCCCATGTGATAATGTAAGATGTGGTGTGTGTCTTTAATCTTCTTATCAATGAGTCATTCTAGTTTATTGGTTCCAATATTTTACTTCAGGTGAGAGCACATCATGATCATGCCCCAAATAGTAGGTATTGAACACTTGCTATGTACTAAATGATGCATATTAAAGTACTTAATCCTATAGTAATCCTGTCAGGTATCCCCATCTTTACAGATGAAGAAATCAAGCTTAAGAGAGACTAAGAGACTTTTTCAAGATCATAGTGCTGGTCAGTGGCAGAGCTGGGGTGTGAATCCAGCCAGCCCATTCTTTAATTCTTCAGTCTAATCCAGTTGATCTTGACTGAGGGTGACTTTGGCAATGTCTAAGGACACTGGGTTGTCACAACTGAAGAGATACTACTGGCATCCAGTGAGTTGAGGCCAGAGATGTTATAAGCATCCCACACCAGCCCCCACCACAAAGAATCACATAGCCTCAAATGGCCACAGTGCCAAAGCTGAGAGACTCTGGCCTACCCACTGTGCTATATTAGGTTATAATCCTGTTTTGGTTTGCTTTAATGTCAAGGTATTTGTTAGGATGTCTTTGCTGGAATAGGTTATAGACGTGTCTCTTTAAGATTTACCCTTGATATATTAGAAAATGTAAGTTCTGCTCCTCCCTCCAGTTTCCTTCATCTCTCTTCCCTTTCCTGAGTTAGAATAAAAGAATGATTAACTGTTTGGTAGAACATTCATTCTGGGAGAACAGTCCTGTGATGAGCTATCCGGTTCTGGGTTTGACTTGGTAGGATACATCCAGGCAGCTTTGCAGATATATATAAAATAATTATCATAGGAAGTTAGAGAAAAGAATTCTCATGATTTCCTTGGCTCTTCCTGTACGGTACATTGAAATATCATACCAATTCTACAGTAGTTTGAGAAAAGCACAGTGCAGGGCTGCAAGCTGTATTTTCAGCTTTTATAAAAGGTCTTTGGGCCGGGCAAGGTGGCTCACACTGGTAATCCCAGCACTTTGGGAGGTTGAGGTGGGAGGATCGCTTAAGCCCAGGAGTTCAAGACCAGCCTGGGCAACATGGCAAAACCCCATCTCTACCAAAGAAAAAAAAAAAGAAACAATAGCTGGGCATGGTGGTATGCACCTGTAGTCCCAGCTACTCAGGAGGCTGAGGTGACAGGATGGCTTGAGCCCAGGAGGCCGAGGCTGTAGTGAGCCGAGATCGTGCCACTGCACTCCAGCCTGGGCCACAGCCAGACCTTGTCTCCAAAAAAAGTCTTTGAAGCCTGGAGGCCCACTTATTTGGAGCAATGCAATGGTTAGCTCATATGCATTGGCCTTTGTGTGTGAGCCAAGGGAAAGCAGCACCCCGATATCAGGATGCGGCTTTTCCTTCTCCCAAGATCCACAATCTTTTTCTCTGAGGTTAGTATGCCTACATCCTAGACAAGGAGGAAGGCTTTCTTCCTGCTTGTTTATGATCTGAAAGGGTGCTGGCAAATTAAAGAATTTTTTAAAAGATCCTCCCCGCCCCCCAAAAAAGACCTACAGGCAAGTTTGGAAACTTCTAGAAGGGTAGAGTAGAAAAATGCTTGGAAAATCAAGGCCATGAATGGGGCTGTTAATGTAATGCAGGAGAAGTCCTGCCGGGACAGAGAACTGTGGGAACAGCTTATAACTTTCCATGTGGCCTTAGGCTGGACATGAAAATCTGATAATGACGATTTTTAAGCTCTCGATGAGCAGAAACATCTGGAAACATGTCTGTGTGCTGGTTGGCAGGTACAAATGCCCTGACTGAGAAAAGCCATAGGAGAGAGCCATGGATGAGCAGTCCCAACATTGCAGGGGCGCAGCAACCCTCGGCCCCAAAGCCCTGTGCTCTCCTTACTCCTTCAACTCCACCTTCCAGCCACAGAGTGAGGGCCAAACACTCAGAACCTAAACGTGCAATGTGACCCAGTCGCTTAGAGTGCTCTGGGGATCTTGTTGAAAGGCAGGTCTGGAGGGGGCCTGGGCTGCTGCATCTCCACCGGCTCCCAGGTGGTGCTGGCTCTGGCGAGCCCTGCCACGCCACAGACCTCGCTTTGAGTAACAAGGATCTAACCAGGAAGGGAAAGGAACCCCACACCCCGACAGCGAAGGAGCCTCATGAACGTTTGCTCGCCAGCCCCATTTTCTTCCCCGTTCCCACACATTCTCCGCATTGCCGTCAAGTCAGAGAAGTCTTCCCAGACGCAGAATCCAATCACATCTCGCCCCTGTCCTTTGCCCTTTGCCCTTTGCCCTTTGCTATCAGAGTGAAGTCCCAACTCCCAGCTTGGCATTTCAGAACTCTGGGCAGCCTGGTGCCAGTTGCCCTGTGGAACCATCACCTTCACCTCTCTCTGCTCCACCGCAGGCAACTTCTCCATCGGCTGAGCAGCCCAAGCTCTTCCACACCTTCTCTCCTTCCCCTCTCCATCCTCCATTTGAGATGTCCTCCTCTCTCCCCACCACTGAACTCCTCCTCACCCTGCGACACCCTCCCCTCCAAAGCCTTCCCAGCCAGGCAGTTGCTTCCCATAGCCATCTTTAAAGACCTCTGATATAGCGCATAGGCCACTGCATTGATATATTTTACGATGCTTGTATGTTGCCCCCTAAACTGTGAAACCTCAGGAGCAGAGACTGTTTCACATTTGGGCAATCCCACATCTTCACACAGCACTGGGCACATGACATACATAAAAACTTAAAGAAGGGAAGGAATTAAGTATCACATCCATTCCCATCTCTCTCCTCCCAGCACATCCCTTTTCTTCCCAGGCCTTCCATGCATCTTTTTTTTTTTTTTTCCGAGACAGAGTCTCACTCCGTTGCCCAGGCTGGAATGCAGTGGCATGATCTCGACTCACTGCAACCTCTGGCTCCTGGGTTCAAGCGATTCTCCTGCCTCATCCTCCAGAGTAGCTGGGACTACAGGCATGCACCACGATGTCCAGCTAATTTTTGTATTTTTAGTAGAGACAGAGTTTCACCACGTTGGCCAGGTTGGTCTCAAACTCCAGACCTTAAGTGATCCACCTGCTTCGGCCTCCCAAAGTGCTGGGATTACAGGCGTGAGCCAATGCACCCGGCCGGGGTTGTATCTTTATGTGGCTTTAAAATATTCATGATAAGAGCTAACTTTTATAGCATGTTAGACCTCATTCTAAGCACTTTAGTCTTAAGACATTTAACCTTCCTAATGATTTCCACAGCTCTACCAAGTTATCATTGTCGTTCATTACTGTTCCTGTTTTAAATGTGAGGAAACTGCAGCACAGAGAAGTCAAGTAACTTGACCAAAGCCACACAGCTAGGAAATGATTGTGCCAGGATCTAGACGCAGGCAGTGTGATATTAAAAAACAGGATGCATCTTTGGCAGGGCCTGATAATAAGAGAAATGAATCACAACTCTGTCCCTTGCTCCTTGCCACGCTTCATCCTTACCCAGCTTCTGAAACAAACAGCCCTCAGGCAAGCTTTTTCTTTGTAGTGGATGTACCCTGGAGCTGGACTATGTCCCGGTGTGTCCTTCATGTGGTGCTCACAGCCCTCCTATGGGCCATCAGAAATGTCAAATATGACAGCCTGTCAATCATTCAATAATGAGGGAATAGGGAAGGAAGCACAGAGCTCAAACGTGTTTGCAACCAAGTTGAGGGGTGTGCGAGGGAGGGTGGGCGCTGCCCTCAGGCTATGAACCGCACCCCACAACTTCCAGGCAACACGTACAGTGCCAGAGCCATACAGAGTTGGCCTGTAGATTTCACAACGTGAGTCTCTTGACCCCAGTTCGGTCTTGGTCCAGGTGTAGCACCCATGTTCACTGTCACAGCGGGGTTAATGAGAGCCTCAGTGGATGCCAACATCCCAACCAGGACCTTCCAAAAAGAACTTGAAGCAGACTAGACAGCCGGTGTCGGGGCGGGGCGGGGCCTGACTTCCCCACTTGCCATTAGATGCCCCGCTCTCCCAGAGACCCCCAAAACAAGGAGGTGGATAGCCCTACCACTAGGTCGGCCGAAGCTTTGTGAGGTCTCAGGTGCGATTCAAAGCCTGCGTCTGTTCAGCCCTACTTCCTCCCCCTTCATTGGCCTAGATTGCTCATAAACTCCATCTCAGCATGTAGACAGCCCAACCTGCAACAGGCTGGCCTTGGAATAGGATATCTCTTCCCATGTTCTTGCTCCCTTCTTTCTCCTTCATGAAGCCTGCATGTTACAGTCCCTCAGCCACAAAAAACTAGTTTGTGTCTGCAAAAGACCACGTGTATCTGTGTGTCCTCACTTGGGCTCATTGCGATTTTCCCTTCCCCTCCTTTTCCTGCACCAACCACCTGGCAACCTTCTCACCTTCCTATGTGGCTCAGCTCAATGGCCTGCCTCTCCTAGCTTTCTTTTCCTTTTTCTTTTTTTCTTTTTGAGACAGCGTCCCACTCTGTCATCCAGGCTGGAGTGCAGTGGCACAATCACTGCCCAAAGGGATTAGGGCCCTCGTAACAGAGATGCTTGCTCCTTCTACCCCATGAAGAAACGATGAGAAGACAGCATTTATGAGACAGAAATTGGATGCTCACCAGACACTGTATCTGTCAGCACCTTGACCTTGGACTTCTCAGCCTCCAGAACTGTGAGAAATAGATTTATGTTGTTTATAAGCTGCCCAGTTTAAGGTAGCTTTGTTATAGCAGCCTCAACAGATTGGAACAGCAGAGAAAAGCCAAAAGAGAGTTTTGATAACTGGCTCCTTCCTTGAAAAGGAGATTTATAGATCTGTGGCATTAAGTTCGTAAGATTCACACCTGGGCCTGGGGATGAGGCAGGAGCTTACAGTGGTGGCCCCATCATGGTCCAATGCAGCATTCAGTTAAACACCAGTGCAACATCCAAAAATATATTTCATTCTCTACTGTTGTTTCTCATAAAAACACCAAAGAGGGAGTGTCCATTCATTATCAGAACTATTTAAATCCTCTTTCTCATCGCCTCCATTTGCCACTCTCACACCCAGCAACTGCCCCCAAATCCCCCCACACAAAATGCCCAACTCTCCACAGCCAGTTCGGCCCCTCCTGTAATGGAGAGCAAAAGGCAGCAGCAGTGACAGAAAAAGAAATAGGTCATTGCCTAAAGTTGGCTCCCAAGTCAGAAAGGGAGCTGCTAGAACCCAGGGCCCCAAAACAGGGAGCGGAGCCCCACCAGCTACCATGCTTTACATTTTTTTTAAAGGCAGAAATAAATCTTCAGGAGGCCACCGACTTCACCCTACATCATGGCAGCGAGCTGCCTCTTGGGGAAAGCAAACTCCAGATGGTATTTATCAAGGAAGATGGTGAGAAGGAACAGCAGTGTTTATTGTGAGAATGTAAAAGATCCTTTGTCATTGTTTATTGGCCATTCCTGACACATCGAATGACCAGTGTGTACTTTATTATTCTGTTTGATGGATATTAAAGAGAAAAAAAATCACTCATCAAGTGCTGAAGAACTGCCTTCTGCCTAAGGCACTCTTTGAAGATGTAAATTTGATAATAAATTCTGCCAGACATTTTCAGCCCTTACGAACCAGTGAGCTGGACAGCCTTCCTTCACCACTTGATCCAGGGCTTGAAGAAACAGAAGGGCAATTGCTTGAACCCTACCAACCTCAGGAAGTATTTGTTTTGTTTCTGCTTTTTGGCTACCTCACCACCTGTGCTAATAAGAATAGCTACCGTGTATTAAAAGAGTACTATGTGCCAGGCAGGGTGTCTGCCCTCTTCCATGGATAGTTCTTGGTCAACATGCTCAGATCCACTGCATTCAAAGATGAGGAAGTTGAGGTTCAGCAGCTTCCACGGCTTGCCCGAGATCCTGCAGCTAATACCAGAAGGAACCATTTCACTGACGCAGGAGTCAGTGCCCCAGCTTCCTGGGGTGCCGAGTCACCCTGAACCTCAGGACAGGAAGAGGGGCAACCCTGCTTTCTGTGCAGATGAGTTCATTCACAGCTCACAGTAAGGCTGTGCCCCTGCAGCAAACTCCACCAGGTGAACCCAAAACACCTGATCACTTTCATGGGGAAAGAACATCACTTTTATTTTATTTTGTTTTATTTTTTAAAAATTATAAATAACAAAATAGAGATTTGGTCTCCCTATGTTGCCCAGGCTGGTCTTAAACTCCCGGGTTCAAGCAATCCTCCCACCTCAGACTCCCAAGTAGCTGGGACCACAGGAACGCACCAGCACATTTGACTAGTGTTTTTAAATTATTTTTCTTGTAGAGACGTGGGTCTCGCTCTGTTGCCCAGGATGGCCTCAATCTCCTGGGTTTAAGCAATCCTCCCACCTCGGCCTCCCACAGTGCTGGGATTACAGGTGTGAGTCACTGCACCCAGCCAAAAACATCATTTTTACTAGTTAAGATACCAGAGGAGACAAACCGAGTTGATCTGGAAGCTTTCTAGACGGTCACCATCAGAACAAGATGCAAAGCCCCAAGTTCTGCTGTTTCTAGATTATTCTTTGGCACATGGAACCTCTGAATCTCTCATGGGAAAATTCAATCCCTCTGCATTTTGCCAACCCTGAAATTGACTCAGTCCCATTTTAAATGTTCACTCCCCCATCCCAACCCCTGCAACTTTCTGAATAAGTTAATTCTAACAAGGGGAATTTTGCTTTTCTTGTTAAACACATACGTAAAAGATGAGCTGTCTAATTGGTGACAGGTTATTCCAATATTATTGTAACAAAAACCATAGATCTTGGCTATTGTAATTCTTCTAAATGTATATTTTGTTTCTAATACTTCACTATAAATCTTTCAAGTGTTTGAGACACAGTGGTGCCTGCACACAATTGAGGATGGAATATACAGACAATTAGACCTTACCCCTTGCAGTTCAGCATTCACTTTGGAAATAAAAAGCCTTTTTAAAACATTAGTATTGAAACAAGTTTGAGGGGTAGGTACTTTCCTTTTGCATTTATTTATTTATTTATTTATTTATTTATTTATTTATTTATTTATTTATTTATTTAAGACAGGGATTCTGTCTGTCGCCCAGGCTGGAGTGCAGTGGCACAATTTCTGCTCACTGCAACCTCCATCTCCTGGGCTCAAGAGGTCCTCACACCTGAGCCTCCCGAGTAGCTGGGACTACAGGCCTGCACCATCATGTCCCACTAAACTCTTATTTTCAAACAGAATTATAACAGTAGTTTAATGGAGACATTTTAAAACTCATTTAGAATTACACCAATCTGACGAATAAGTGCTTGTTATTTTCCCTTCCAGACGCACACACAATTTCCCACCTCTGCAATCCTATCCTGTATGTTTTCAACACTGATGAATAAAAATATCATTTGTTTTTGTGCGTATTATTAGTAAGGGCTTGTTTCTCCTCCAGCTAGCGATACCTAGTAGCTGGGTATCTATGCACCATATTAGGTGCATAATAAATATGCACCTCAATTCATTTCTCAGTATGAATCAAATGATGAGTATTTACCTATGCTTTTAACTTGGTCACAATGCTTTCACATCCATTATTTCATTTCATTCTTACAGTAACTCAATGAGGTTTTATTATTTTCATAAATGCAGAAAATAAGATAGTAGGTTGTACTGTGGCCAACAGGGACAGCTTTTCTCTAAAGGATCAGATAGATAGTGATTTCTGCTGGCCATACGGTCTCTATGGCAACTACACAGCTCTATCATTGCCCTGGGAAAGCAGCCCTAGACCATATGCAAATGAATGAGTAGATCAGTGTTCTAATAAAACTTTATTTATAGATCCTGATATTTGAAGTCATATCATTTTATGTATCATGGAATACTATTTATTCTCCTTTGATTCTTTTAGACATTGAAAAAGTGTAAAACCACTCTTAGCTTGTGAACAGTACATAAACAGCCAGCGGCCAGATTGTCCTGCCTGCGAGCCGTAGTTTGCCAAGCCCTGGCCCCCTGAGTTAGGATGGACCATGAAAGAGCTCTAATAGGATTGTTTCTGCTTTCATGGGTGAGAAATCCCAGTCTCTGGAAGGCAGGTAGTTTGCTGCGGCCAGGTAGAACTAGAACTCAGATATTCTAACTCTTACTTCAGTGCACTTTCCACACAAAGGCACTGCTTAAAATGAAAGCAAATAAAAAGCCAGTTAAAGAGAAAACTGCAAAAACCGCTCAGCATTTCACCCAAAGACAAGAACACCCCGTACTGGCTGCTCGGCCGTTGCTACTTTTGCAGACAGCTTTTGGCACGCTTTCACAGGGCTTGAGAAATGATCACTGGTTAGGCAGAAATCGTTCCAAGAAACAGACAGTGACTTTTGCTCTGCTACTTCCTTGCACTATTACAATTTAACTCCTCTTCTGCCTGAGTTATGAAATCTGTTAAATAAGGAAATTGATATTATCATTTTACCGTTTAGGATACTTTCACTCTTTATACCAGCTCTAGCAGTCCAAAAATAGAATTCAACTTTTTTTTTTCCAGGTAAGGGCTAGCAAAGTGTTTGGTTGCATAACAACCACAACAAAGCAGCTGAACTCTCTCCATCCCTTCTGTTTGCTGGAGCTGAGTTTCCCCTAGCCTCTTTCTCTTTGTTCTCCACTGTTTCAGTAGGGACAAAACCTCACTAGCTGGAGGTGATAAGGCAGAGGAAAGGTGAGTCCACCCCTCCCAAAAATCAGACATTCTGACAGCTGGAGTAGAGACCACGGCTGTGTGTATGTGTCTGTGTGTGTGTGTGTGATGCCACACTTCCACAGGCCTGTGTGCATGTATAGAAAATGGAGACAGGGTTAAACTTTTGGGAGGAAGGAGAGCAGAATGAGGCAGGCAGCACTGGGTATGACAGAGTAGAAGGCTACCTAGCCATAAGTTTCACCTTGCCACGTGGGCAGATAAAAGAACACTCTGGAAGTTCTTTCCTATTCCCTGTACAGTTGCCTCCATTAGCCTCTTCCTTGATTCTTTCTCAGTGGCTGTCCCTGTCTCTCCGGCCTGGCTGCCCTGAGTCATCAGTCCAGACAGAAGGCCCTGGGGGCCAAGTCACTTCTCAGGCCTCCCTAGGCCCTTCCTTTGTACACCGTGCACTTGGTCCCACCTCCCCTGCAGAGCACCCCACCTGTGTGCTAGTCCAGTGTGGGCCAACGTGTGAGCGTCTGCAGCATCCCCTCCTGGCCCGAGAGCCCCTGAGACCAGGGACTGCATTCACTGGACCCATCACTGGCACCAGCCCCTAGCAAAATGCCTGGAACACAGCAAAAGAAACTGCTAAATGTTACAGAGCAAGTGAGCCTGGTTCCAAAAATGAAAAACTGAAAAATAGAAACCCACACTTTCTAATGAAGACTCTGTGTTGGTCACATAGGGCCTGCTTCCCTGGTGGGAAGCTGGACTGAGCTGGGGTCCACTGTGATCTCCAGCAGGGCAGAAACAGCAAGGGCCTTAGGAATCAGGTAATAAACAAGCCCTGACCTTCTGGGGGCAACAAGGATCATTAGGGTTATTCTTCCATTTGCCCACGTTCCACCTGGTGGGTGTGCTCAGTTGGCAAGAATCTTTGGCTCTCCTAAGATGAAGACTTCTATGAGGTGAGTCAGTAGGGAACGCGGCCTTGTCAACAGAGTGCACTGGCGTTACCTGAGATGAGGCCTGGGGGAGTGGCCACAGAAGTGAACTAAGTAGCAAACTACACAGCCGAGAGTCATGCCCACGAGATGCCCCTTTTCCTGCAGCTTCTCCGTCCCTAACATTAACAATGTTACCATCTTCCTCCCACTTCACCCCTCAACTTGGAATATTGTCTAGCAAATACTGCATTGCTGCTTTATTCGGTCACTTTCTTACATCACCACTTTCAACATTTATTAAGCATCTACTATGTGACAGTCACTGAGCTGAGTTCTATGGAGAAAAGACAGAGGAAAAGCAGATTGGCTGCCCCAGAAGCTTGTAGTCAGTCTGGGGAAATGGAGAAGTTAAATTACCCATTTGTAACCAACAGAATTTTATTAAGCACCTATTAAATGCCAGACACAATAAGAAAGTAGGTTAAAGGAAATAATTAAGCCCATAATCCAGTGAAACTGATACACAAATATGCAAATAGCTATGATGCATTATAAGATGCAATATGGTTGGAATAAATGGGTATTAAGCACAAAAACTTCAATTTGCCTGGAGGCTGGGGGAGCCTTCACCGTGTGAGTTTTTAATTGAGCCTTGGAGAATGAGGGGGAAGCAGTGGGGGTGGCGGGGAGAAGCAGAGGGAGAATTTGGAAGGAGGGGCCTTATGGACCAAGTGTATAGATTGGGTAAGAATCCAGGCCTAAAATACTATTATTTAGAGAATGCCAAGTACACATGGGCTTGGGGGAACCTGGCAGAAAAGACAAGAAAGGGGTGCCAGGCTAAAAATAAAATCAGTAATGTACCCCACAAGCAATGGAGAGCCAAGGAAGGCTCTCAAGCCAAGGAATGCAAGCACCATGCTCAGGTTGAAGGACAACCATTGACTGAAAGAATTAAAGGACAGCGTGGGTGAAAAACCAAGTTAAAATTCTAAAGCAAATATTTTCACTCCCATTCAAGTGCTCTTTCCATCACACCAGTCAACCAGGACAAGGCTCAAAAAGAAGCTACCAATCTTTGACCACGGGAAAGTAGCTGGGACCTTCCAAAGGAAGAGATGGGAGGCGAAGCTGTGGGTGCAGAAAGGTGGGAAGTGATATGTATTCCCAGATAGTGGCCCCTTCCAGGGCAACGACCACGTCTTACCACTCCGTGCATGGAAGCATCTTGCAAAGGCAGGTGTGAACTCCCCGGGGAGGATTCTCTCAGAGAATGAGCAGCTGCAGGCTGAGCAGGAGCATGTGTGTGGGTGTGGGGAGAGGTATCCTCCACTGCGCTGGTCTTTCATGTGGGGTAGCCGAGATCTCCTCCTCTCCGCCATCTGCACAATAAGCCTTTGCAACTTTCAAAGCACCATCCCACGTTTTCTCACATGTAACTGGCTGGTGGAGCACATGTTGATGGGGAAGTCCTGCTGAAATGACTAATCACTGTCGAGTGCACTGGAAAGAGAACCCAGGCTGGAAGCCAAATAAGGCAAAATGACATCACAGCAGCTCAAGAAAGAAAGGACCATTCATGGCTGACAGGTGTGTGACATTTGCAACTCAGAGCTTTATTAACAGCGACGGGGCCCCAAAGCATTCCTACTTGTCCATCAGATAAAAATTTAACAACAATTGGATTCCACAAGTCTTATCAAATACACACACAGACCGTAGTAATTAAGATCCATCAGGATTTATATTTTACAGTTAGTCCTATGTCTAAATTGAAAAAGATTTTCAGATCACTTTCGTGTGCACTGTCGGCTCAACTATTTTTTGAAACTGCTTTACAATAACACAGGTTGTGAGTGTTAACATAACAGATGCAATAATGTCTAATACATTGTTGCTAGGCATTTATAAAAAAGCCAAGCACTATTAAAGTATGTGGTCAAAAGATTACAATGTAACTGAAGCCACATAATATGTTATAATGAGTATAAATTATGCATTTAATTTTAAAGGTTAGCTATATGTTTAGTAGAGTGCTTTAAAAGCAAAATAATCTGATGATATAAACTTGAGTCATGCAAAAGCAAGTTGGTAAATATCATAAAATATGATGGAGAACAATTTGGTCTCAGCTCTGGACACCGTAGTACTTTAATTGATTATCTGTCTTCTGGTTTTTTGGTTTAGGATGTTTTGGCATAAATGAAAAAAAGCAAATCAAAACTGGTTTTATTCCAAGCAGCTGGGGGTGTAGATATTGACTGTAATAGACCACAAGGGTCTAATCTCCCTGGTAAGGGTCACTCTGACACAAAACCTAGGATTCCTCTTGTTCCAGAATCCCTGAGCTTACCTCGGAGAAAGCAAGTGTGTGTGTGTGTGTGTGTGTGTGTGTGTGTCCCCGCATGCCCGTGCACACACATTCCTCTTTAACTCAGCTTTCTTAGTCAACTGCAATATCCCACCAAGGCCATGTTAACTCCTCCCTGCCTCTAATGTGGCTCTTTCCTACTTCCACCCAGTGCTTCTGTGACGTGGTTTACCTGCCTCCTTTATGGGAGACAGGGCATTTCAACTGATACTAACCCTATCCCTCCTCACTGGTCCACCTCCCCGTCACCTCCTTCCAGCGGCATCTCCTCACCCTGCCTCATGCACTGGGGCCACCTCTGCCAGCTTTCCATCATGCAGACACCTCCTCTCCCGCCTCTTCAGCTTCCTGCCTCTCCTTGGAAAGCACATCTCCTTCCTCCTGCCTTGTCTCCCCTGACCCCCACCATTCAGTGGTGACGATGGGTGTGGCCGTCCTTCCCTTTCAATTCCAGTCCTACTTCTCTGCCAGTAAGTGGCCTCTCCCTATGCCACCCATGTAAATGACACTTATCAGAGTGTTTCTGCATCATACCCAGCTTGGCCACCGCCAGCGCTCACCCAAGCCTAACTTAGCACCTGCTCCCCTAGCAAATCACAACCTTTCCAAGGTCCACATCTCCCCAGGGGCCATCTTGTCCCCTAGTAACCTCCAAATTTCTGATCCCTGTTCTCACAAGGTCCTTCAATTACTCAACCTCTGTATACAACTGGCAGCCCTTCAACCCTCTCCTGGCTATACCGCCAACTCATTCTTTCTGTAACTCACAGCCAGTGCTACCGTTGCCCTGATCAGAGCTCTGCGTTCCTCCTACCAATGCCAGTATTTAGCCGTGATGGCCAGGTCATACTCTCCCATTGATTATGAACTCCTGCCTTAGGAACTCCTAATAGAGTCCGCTGTTTTGGGAGTACTGGGTACCTGAGCTGTGTGGTGATACTGAGTTGGGGCGCTCCTGGGCACCACGGCCTCCTCAAGTCCACATGCAGGCCCCTGTGATGGGAGAGAGGCCTTGTAAAGACCCACTCTGCAAAGAAAGGGAATGACGCAGACATGCCCTAGAGATGACAGAGCCTGGGCCACAGCATGAAGAACTGCCAGACAGCTTTCAGGTTCCCATGATGTCAGCCTCCACTTCCTTCTGTTGGGCTCCCTGTGAGTCCCCTGACACCCTACAACAAATCCCACTTCACTTAAGCTAAGTAGGTTTTTGTCTCTCGCCACCAAGCCATCCTTGACTGAGATACCTTCAACACAGCTGCGGGGTCGTCCCTCCCACCCACTGGCTCAGTCTTTTCCCCTGCGGAATCTGCTTGCCTGTTTCTATTGATACAGGCACACACCACACAGAGCCTTAATTTTCACTTGAACAAATGCTGCCTGGCTTTGTCCCAAAGAGAACAAGAGGCAGCCCCATGACTTAATCACACAACAGGTGAGCCAGTCCGTGCCAATGTTTACACCAACTTGTCTCGGACCTGCTGGAGTTATCTGCCTGCTGGAGTTTCCTAACAAAAATCCTAATCACTGGCATTAAATTGTGGCATATCCCAGAAGTTTGCAGCACCCCAGCTCCACAGCAGCAGGAAGCACTCCAGCTTTGAGGGTGGAGTTGTATGCAGAAGGATGACCACAGGGTAAAATGTGTTCAAGCAAACATTCTTCATCTAAAATCACTTAGAACTTCAGCAATAAGATTAATGGTTCCTATGGCAATGGATAAGCCCCAGGTGCCAACAGAAGACTGTAGCTTTCTCAAAACTCCTTAGGACAAGGGGTACCTATTCTCTATCACCACTGTGCACTGGCCACATTTCTTCTTTCAGCTTTGGTCAAAAGTAAATGTTCTCTTGCACATTTTATGACATTGTCTAGAACATTCTCTTCTGAGGCAAATTCACTTCTTTTCCTCTTGGGGGTTTCTGAGTGTACTCTATCTTGTTGTTCCTAAAGATAGGATGTGACTACAACAATTTTGGATTTTTTCTGTCCAATGTTGCAGTTTGGGGGGATGGAAGGAGGTTGTTCCCATGTGTTTTGTTTGATTTGGATCATCCTGTCTTCCTCTTGCTCTCCCTTGCCCTTCACTCTTCCCCAGCTCCCATCCTATCATTCACTTTCAGATACAACACAAACCATCACACAGCTTGTGGATGTGAATGCATCCTTTTAGCAGCACCTCCAAATGAAAGGGGCACATTCAGGGAAGCATTCAGTTCTAACAAATGGAAAGTGATTTTCCCCACTGGACAGAATAGACTGCTTTGAGAACCCAAGATGATATTACACAGTGATGTCCACTGTGTGTCCTTTCCTGCAGCCTGTCCTTTGAGGGGCCACACTTTGACATAAAGACTGGTATGCCACATTAGAAACAGCAAAAACATGTTCTCTATGTTCTTTTTTAAAAAAAATTTTCGGTTGATTCACAGAAGCAGTAATGACCATATGTATAGATATAGCTTCTATGGTACATATTTTTATAATGTGAATAAGAAATAAAGTGATACTGATGGGAGCATGATTTGCATTACACATATTGTCTTAGTCCATTTTGTGCTGCAATAACAAAATATCTGAGACTGGGTAATGTATAATAAACAGGAATGTATTGGCTCATCATTCTGGAGGCTGGGAAGTCCAAGATTGAGAAGCCAACATCTGGCAAGGCCGTCTTGAGTCATCCCATGGCAGAAGGCAAAGGGTAGGGGAGCCCTGACTTGTTTTTTTAATAAAGAACCCACTCCCAGGATAATGAACCCACTCCTGACAAAATGGCATTAATCTATTCCTGAGAGTGGTGCCTCCACGACCCAAACACCTCTCATTAGGCCCCATCTACAAACATCACTGCACTGGGCATCAAGTTTCTAACATATGAGCTTTAGGGGATATATTGAAACCACAACCCTATCATGCTTGGTTTTATCATGATCACAAACAGGCACCAGCACTGTGCAAGGAAGAGAAAAGGCTGAGTGCATTCATAGGCACGTTGGTTTAAGTGGCCAATGGCCCAGGCACCATCTTGCTTCTCTGCTGTCCACTGGGGGCCATGAGCTTTGTTTGCTACAACGTACTTTCCTTATTTGTAAATACATGGATTTTTATTTCCCATCTTGTGTGCTGTATAGGCTTTCTTCTGTGATATTTAGGATTGTTTTTGCCCATTTTGATTAAACAATTCAGTTTTAAGTTTTCAGTAACAAAATATATCAAATATCTTTATAATGGCAATGCCTGCAAAAAACAAATAATTTGTGGGAAAGGTTCTCCCTTTTTTAACCATTGAAATAATTATTTTTTTATCAAGTTGACCCTTAAGAAACCATGAAAAAGAAATAATCATTTTTTAATTTAGTTTTTCATAACCCAAGGTTTCTTGGGAATGTAGCCATGGCCTTATTACAAAACAGAGCATATCATGAAATCTCAGTTATCCAGAACGGCATTTTCTAGTTAAGCAAACACTGGATGTACTATATGCAAAGAGGACTAAGTTAGCAGTCAGGATGCCTGACAATCTATCAGGGCATCACTGCCAGATAGAAATATTGCATGCAGAGACTGTTCCTTTTGTTCTAATTCTCTGTACGTCAAGCTACCACCTGCCCACGTCTTTGGCGTAGCACAGCAAGATCAGCCCACTAGATGGAAGGGCCTTGGGCAAGTGACTGGCCCTGATTTTTAAGCCACGTTCCTTCCAGTGGAAAATAATTTCACTAACCTAGAAAGGTATTCCGAATTTATTAACTAAAATATTAGTTTTTCAAGTGTGCATCTCAGGATTGGATTAGGGAAGGAGGCTGAGGTGGCAAAGATAGATGCAGGAAGTACAAGGAGGCTATTGTGATAATCCAGAGGTGAAGGTGGCTTGGATCAGTGCACTGAGGATAAAGAGAATTCGGATTAGGTGGGTTACAGATCATTGATATTTTCATATAGAATTAGGTTAAAAACCTTATTTGGGCTCAAGGACACTTTTTTTTCAGTCAATTTGGTTAGCATGAGTCAGACCTGTAATCCCAGCACTTTGGGAGGCCGAGGCAGGTGGATCATAGGAGGTCAGGAGTTCAAAGTCATCCTGGCCAACATGGTGAAACCCTGTCTCTACTAAAAATACAAAAATTAGCCAGGTGTGGTGACTCACACCTGTGGTCCCAGCTACTCAGGAGGCTGAGGGAGGAGAACTGCTTGAGCTTGGGAGGCAGAGGTTGCAGTGAGCCCAGATCGTGCCACTGCACTCCAGCCTGGGTGACACAGGAAGACTCCATATCAAAAAAA
>NW_026652295.1:6545664-6562047 GCF_009828535.3 Hylobates moloch
TGAAGGCTCGCTACAGGGTGGCACATTCTCTGAAGCAAGGGTGAGGCTCATAATCTCTTCAATAGGCCTTCAGCTTCCCTATGCTTATGGCCACGTATACCTGGGCTATTAAACCCAGCTAGTCATTGTTCTCTGTCTGTAAAATTAGATGTTGGGGTCTCCATGGGGGCATATACACTGACATGTCCAAGTTACTACCTCCTACCACACAGACATTATTATATAATTGTTAAATATCTTTGAAACAAGTGGCACTCTGTAGAATTCTATCATAAAGAAAGATGTGTCTATCTTTCTATTTCACCTTATTTTATTTTTATTTTATTTTATTTTTTTGAGATGGAGTCTTACTCTGTTGCCCAGGCTAGAGTGCAGTGGCATGATCTCGGCTCACCGCAACCTCCTGGGTTCAAGCAATTCTCCTGCCTCAGCCTCCCAAGTAGCTGGGATTACAGGTGCCTGCCACCACGCCCGGCTAATTTTTGTATTTTTAGTAGAAACGGGGTTTCACCATATTGGTCAGGCTGGTCTCAAACTCCTGACCTCAGGTGATCCACCCGCCTCAGCCTTCCAAAGTGCTGGGTTTACAGGCGTGAGCCACCGCACCCAGCCCTATTTCACCTTTGTGATCTGTCAAATGTCGGAGACTGGCTTAATCAAGCATAGTGTTACCTCCTCCCTGGACAACTCTCCAAAGTCATCTCACCTCTCCCAGCCTCAAACTCATCACCTAAAAGCTGAAGCAAGAACAGAATACTTACCCTGCCTGCTGCATAGGAATGCTGTGATCATCATTCAAATGCAAATAAAAGCCAACAGGCCAAGTGCGTTGGCTAACACCTGTAATCCAATACTTTGGGAAGCCGAGGTGGGAGGATCACTTGAGGCCAGGAGTTCAAGACCTGCCTGGGCAACATAGTGAGCCCCCATTTCTACAAAAAATTGTTTTAAAAAATGTAAAAATTGGCCTGGCACAGTGGCTAACGCCTGTATTCCCAGCACTTTGAGAGGCTGCGGTGGAAGGATCACTTGAGCCCAAGAGTTTGAGATCAGTCTGGGCAAGACCTCGTCTCTATAAAAAATAGAAAAATTAGCTGGGCATGGCGCCATGTGCCTGTAGTCACAGCTACTCTGGAGGCTGAGTTAGGAGGACTGCTTGAGCCCAGGAGGTCAGGGTTGTAAAGCTGTGATATCTCACCACTGCACTCCAGCCTGGCCAACAGAGTCAGACCCTGTCTCAAAAAAAAAAAAAAAAAAAAAAAAAAGAGCCAATAGCCCCCTAAGCTGTCGAACTGCCCAAATGTTAGCCAGTATTACTTAGACTTCAAACATACATTCAACCTCAGATGTCTGTTTAGCCAAGTCTGCTACAAACAGCAAAGATCTACTTGGGAGCATGATAACTTTTTGATGAGGCAAAGAGATGGGATTATAGGCTGGGGACTTCAAGATTCCTTCATTTGGGACCTGCCTGTTCCAGAGCCAGGAAACTGCCTTTGAAAGCTTACAAGGCCAAGTGCAATTGAACACTCTACCTGCCCTCCTCTCTCTCCTGCTCCTGACCCACTTAGAGAAAGCATTAGGACCACCGCCCTTTCCCCATTCTCTACCTTCCCCTCCCCTCTGCTTTGTCTATGTGGACACAGCGGTGAATCTAGGTCTCTTCACACGGGCTTCTGACAGGTGGTCCACTATAGAGGGAGACGGCCAGTAGGAGAGAAGAAAAGGGATTCATAAGCTCCTGCAAAATCACCAAGAAGAACTGGGAAAGATTCCATGTATCCCTTCCCTGCCACAGCCCAGATGGCAGTGCTGTGACTTCCCTGTCCTTGACAGCAGTTCACCCACGACACATGCCCATCTGATTTGTGGCCAGGTGCAGGGAACACACAGAAGAGGCCACCACCCCTCTCATCTGTCCTCCATTCTTGCCTCCAGACCCCTGGAGATCAAAAACCATGGCCTCCAGGCTGTGAGGAAGATGAGCGCATCTCAGCCCAGCTGCTCCTCAGCAAGATGCAGGCTCAACACTAAGAAAAACTGGCGTCCTCACCTCCTCCTGTCTTTAGGTTTTCTTAGGGGATGTAAGATAGGATTCAGACCCACGTGCCCCAATATAAAATGTAAATTACCATTGGTCAATGTTCCTCAATGTTAACCCTGGATAGAGGAATAGACCCAAACATCTGAAACCCTGGCCCTTAGAAGGAATAAAGCTTTGCACAGAGAACCGTGACACAGAAAATGGGTCCCTGCCCAGAAGAGCTTACAGACTAATACCTGTAAGGACAGAAGCAAAACAGGTTTTCCCCATACGGCATGTTGTTGAGATCTTGCTCTTAATGGTATAAATCTTTGTAAATCCTCCAGATTGAAAGATGAATTGAGGGAAGCGTGGTGTGTATAGCAGAAGGCATTTCAGCCGGCCTCTGGATAATGTGACAAGCCCAGGGACTCATGACCCGAGTAACCATGTGGAGGGTCCTGCCAGGAGGGGCAGGTGCTACTACTGCTGAAGACTGTCCCTCCGGACTGTCCTCTCTGACAGCGGCCACTAAGCCCAGGCAGCCACCCAGCCCACGTCCCACCTCCGTGCATCTGTCTCTATTTCCCAAGAAGAGTGTGCCAGATGCCAACTGGGTTATGCTGAGACTGAGCTTGACTTGTCTTGTTCCCAGTGCCCAACACCAAACCAGGCACACACAGTCCGTGCTCAGTATTTATGGCATGAAAAAAATGAATTAAGTAATGCACTTGAGAAAACAGCCCCCAAGCCTAACCTTAGCCCTAACCCTTCTTTTTGAACTTTCATTACAGGACAAACATGAGAAGCATCTTTGGTCACTTTTACAAATGAGTATCTTCATTACATCACACTCCAAACATGATCACTGAGTCATAGTTTGTTCAGGTTGGAAGGAATCTTAGATATCCGCTAGCCTGGCCATTTCCTTTAACACATGAGAAATGTGATCAATTCCACCAGGCAGGGAATGTCTTAACTACTTGCCTACATAGGACCTTAGTAACCTGAAGACAAATAATGTCCACAAGGTAGCATGAGGACCTCCCAAAATCTGGCTAGACCTGAGGATGTTCATTACAAGATCTTTACATTGTAAATCTCTATTTCATTGTAAACTCTACTAGATTTGGAAGTATATTCATGTGTGGGAACCAAATCAGCTAGAATTGTTTTTCAAGTTATTAAGATATACTCACAGCAAGCAATTCTTTTAAATGTAACTGTCACTGAGGAACGGTTATATGCAAGACTCTCCAAAGGTACTCCAGAAGGATGCAAAGGTGAGTTCAATATCGCTGCCCCCGGAGGCTCCTGATTGTACGCACGGCCAGACAAACATGTACCAGCGATCCTGATACAAGGCAGACCACAGAACCTGCTGTAATAGAGAAACAAGGTTCAGAGGGAAAAATAACTTCAAGGACTTGGGCCCAACAGGTGAAAAGGGAAGGAAGTACCTAGTTCTTGAGAGGCGGGTGGAAATCCAACAGGTACGTGGAAGAAGGCAAAGGCATACCGCATGAAGGAATCAGCATTAGCTAAAGCAAGGGATAAATGGGAATCATTTTTTAAAATTTTACACCAACTATATGTTGGACACTTTAGAAGTATAAATTCATTTATACTCACAACAACCAAATAAATTAGGTATCACTGCTTCCATTTTTCAGAGGAGGGAACCGGACTTCGGAAAGATTAAAAATGTATCAAATGAGGGTCAGGATTATATAACGTATATGGGGCAAAGCCCAGATGTGAACCCCTGCAAGGCTGACTCCAATGCCAGGACTTTTTCCACCTCACTGGCTGCCTCCCAGGGAGGGGGAGATGGCAAGGCATAGTTTAGGGACATTAGCTCCGTGTGGCTAGTTCTTGGGGACAGGGGAACTCAGATGGTAAGGGGTTGAGAAAATGAGGAAGATGACAGAAAAAGGAGGGAGGCAGGAGGAAAACAAGATAAGAGCTTTGCTGCTGGTTGTTTTGTAAGATGAAGGAAACTAGAGAAAGTCTCAAGATTCAGGGCTCAGAGGAAAAGGAAGTTTAAGATGAGAAGTGACAGCTGACCAGGATCGCAGAGAAAGAAGAGAGACCAGGCACAGTGGCTCACGCCTGTAGTCCCAGCTACTCAGGAGGCTGGGGCAGGAGGATCATTTGAGCCTGGGAGGTCAAGGCTGCAGTGAACTATGATCGCACCACTTCACTCCAGCCTGGGTGACAGTGAGACCCTGTCTCAAAAATAAAAATAAATAAATAAATAAATAAAGAACAAGGTTAGCAGCGAGGGTGGGAGCTTTAGCCTTAGAAAGAATAAGGAACATTTCTCCCCCAAAACAAAATGAAAGAAAAAGAGAATGAGAAATTATCCCCGTTAAAAAAAAAAAAAAAAAGTCAGCAATCTCCGTAGTGGGGAGGGGTGGTTTGCTTAGCCAATGCGGTGAAGAGGTCTGTTCTGGAGCGGGGAACGAGCAGGGTCAGCTAGGGCTGGAGGAGAGTGGAAAAGATTTGGAGCAGCTGTCCTGGGAATCTGATAGGGAGCTAAAAACGGACTCAGAGGACCATGCCTGAAGGCACTGGGAGCGTCCCCAGCAGGACTGGGCAGGGCGTCCAATTACTTTTGGGGCACAAATCTCTTCAGTGGAATTCAGCACTTTGGGATCAGGAGTAGATGAAAGGATTGCCCAGGGAGACACAGGGGAAGGTCAAGAGAGTAAGAAAAGGGAGGTGCTTCTGAGAACTTTCCCAAATCATTTCACCACGAAGGGAGGGAGGGAGGGAACGATGCAACCAGGACGGGTCCACAATGCCAAACACAAGGAGGGGCTCCAGGGGCCATGAAAAAGGCGAAGAAGAGGCTTAGCAGGAACGAGTGAGTGGGACCCACGGAAGGACAGGGGTGGTGGCTACAGAGGCATTTGAGAGATAGCCATCCTGAGGGTGGAGCCTCCTACAGGGTGTGGCTATGCAGAGTGGCAGAGATGCTGAGGGAAGGGGGTCACTGGGGTTGAGGGGGTCAGGTCAGCCAGGGAGAAGGAGGACCAAGGATCACAATACTGAAGCCCTGCAGACGAGGGTAGCAGGGGTGGGGCAGAATGAGGACCAGGTGCCGTGCGGAAGCCACCCACCAAGCTCACACAAGGGATGTGGCTGAGCATGTGCTGGGCAAACACTAGAGGGTGAGAGCGGGGCTGACTTAGTAAAAGGGAAATGTGGCTTGATTTTTAGTGAAATATCATAGTGTCACAACTAGTGCTGTCTGCCCCACCCCAAAAGGAAAAGTCAAGTGAAACAGGCTTGGTAGAATTCCCCCAGGGTAGGCAAAATGCTAGGAATCTGCACAGAGAGGGAAGCCAGAGGGAGTGAAGAACGCACAGGGCGCGGTACAGCGCACGGATGTCCTGCTACGGCTGAGCTCTTCGGATTTAGAAAGTGTCTTCTTTGACCCTATGCCTTAAACAAAGCCAGCCCAGCCATCTATCCTGTGTCCAGAACTAATGAGAGGTGACAGCATGCTGGCTAGTCCTCACAGCCCTCACTTGCTCTCAGCGCCTCCTCTGCCTGGGCTCTCACTTTGGCGGCACTTGAGGAGCCCTTCAGCCCACCACTGCACTGTGGGAGCCCCTTTCTGGGCTGGCCAAGGCGGGAGCCGGCTCCCTCAGCTTGCAAGGAGGTGTGGAGGGGGAGGCGCGAGCAGGAACCGGGGCTGCCCGCGGCGCTTGCGGGCCAGCTGGAGTTCCGGGTGGGCGTGGGCTTGGCGGGCCCCTCACTCAGAGCAGCCGGCAGGCCCTGCTGGCCCCAGGCAATAAGGAGCTTAGCACCTGCGCCAGCGGCTGCGGAGGGTGTACTGGGTCCCCCAGCAGTGCCAGCCCACCGGCGCTGTGCTCGATTTCTTACCGGGCCTTGGCTGCGTTCCCACGGGGCAGGGCTCGGGACCTGCAGCCCGCCATGCCTGAGCCTCCCACTCCCTCCATAGGCTCCTGTGCAGCCGGAGCCTCCCCGACGAGAGCCATCCCCTGCTCCACGGCGCCCAGTCCCATCGGCCACGCAAGGGCTGAGGAGTGCGAGCGCACAGCGCAGGACTGGCAGGCAGCTCCACCTGCAGCCCCGGCGCAGGATTCACTGGGTGAAGCCAGCTGAGCTCCTGAGTCTGGTGGAAATGTGGAGAAGCTTTATGTCTAGCTCAGGGATTGTAAATACACCAATCAGCACCCTGTGTCTAGCTCAGGGTTTATGAATGCACCAATCGACGTTCTGTATCTAGCTGCTCTGGTGGGGCCTTGGAGAACCTTTACGTCTAGCTCAAGGATTGTAAATACACCAATCGGCACTCTGCATCTAGCTCAAGGTTTGCAGACACACCAATCAGCAGCCTGTGTCTAGCTCGGGGTCTGTGAATGCACCAATTGACACTCTGTATCTAGCTGCTCCGGTGGGGCCTTGGAGAACCTTTGTGTGCATACTGTGTATCTAACTGATCTGATGGGGACGTGGAGAACTTTTATGTCTAGCTCAAGGATGGTAAACGCACCAATCAGCGCCCTGTCAGAACAGACCACTCGGCTCTACCAATCAGCAGGACGTGGGTGGGGCCAGATAAGAGAATAAAAGCAGGCTGCCCGACCCAATAGCGGCAACCTACTCGAGTCCTGTTTTGCACTTCTGAAGTGTTATTCTTTTGCATTTTGGGTCTATACTGCTTTTTATGAGTTGTAAAGCTCACTATGAAGGTTTAGCAGCTTCACTCCTAAAGCCAGCAAAACCACAAGCACACCAGGAGTAATGAACAGCTCCAGGTGTGCCATTTTAAGAGCCGTAACACTCACTGCTAAAGGTTTGCAGTTTACTCATGAGCCAACAAAACCATGTACCCACCAAAAGGAAGAAACTCTGGACATGCTGTCTTTAGAACTGTAACACTCCACCACAACCGTCCTTGGCTTCGTTTCTTGAAGTCAGTGAGACCAAGAACCCACCATATTCCAGACAAATTTAACAGTAGAGACTCTGTGGGTATCTCAATGCCTCCTCACAGCAGCAAGCCCGGCACTCACCCCAGGCAGGTATCTTTTGTTTTGAGACAGTCTCGCTCTTTCGCCCAGGCTGGAGTGCAGTGGTGTTATCTTGGCACACTGCAAACTGCTTTCCAGGTTCACGCCATTCTCCTGCTTCTGCTTCCTGAGTAGCTGGGACTATAGGCGCCTGCCACCATGCCCACCTAATTTTTTGTATTTTTAGTAGAGATGTGGTTTCACCGTTTTAGCCAGGATGGTCTCGATCTCCTGACCTCGTGATCCGCCCACCTCAGCCTCCCAAAGTGCTGGGATTACAGGTGTGAGCCACCATGCCCGGCCTAGGCAGGCGTCTTAACTGGCTCCTCTCCAATTTTTGCACAGGCCAGGCTCCAACCCCAGCCCTGTGTTCACCCCTCAACTTGAGAACAGGTTTGACTCCACCTTATTTGACCTTTTTTTTTTTTTTGAGACAAGGACTTGCTCTGTTGTCTAGGCTGCAGTGCAGTGGTGCAATCATGGCTCACTACAGCCTTCAACTTCTGGGTTCAAGGCATCCTCCACCCTCAGCCTCCCAAGTTGCCGGGGCTATGGTTGCTCCCTGCTAAACCTGGGTAATTTTTTTTTTATTTTTTGTAGAGATGGGCTGTCACTGTGTTGCCCAAGCGATCTCAAACTCCTGGGCTCAAGCAATCCTCCCACCTCAGCCTCCCAAATTGCTGGGATTACAGGCTTGAGCCTCCATGCTCAGCCTAGTACTCTCTTGGACACAGTTTTAGACTCAGTGATGGCCTCCACCACCATCCCCTGCCAGGCCTTGCCCACTTCAGGACAGCATTTCATAGCAACTAACATTTAGCACTGCTCAGTACATGCAAGGCATGGGCTAGAAAAGGCCTTGAAAGTCCTTCAGTTCCATTCTGATTCCTCCTATAACCTTTCCACCAAAAACTGACCCACTGCTGTTAGAATACCCCAGAGCCTGGGAACTCACTCCTCATGACACTGTCCATCTCACCGCAAAGTGAATGAATGGCTCTGCTGGAAACTTTTCGCTACTGAATCCTTGTTCTTTCCTCCACAGTCTTGCAGAACAAGCGTCATTTCTTTCCCATCTGCTAGGAATCTGAAGATGACCATCCTATCTCAACAAAGCCTCCTCCTTTCCAGGAGAAGTACACCTGCAGGTCTTTACACTTCTGCTCGTGAGACACAGCCTCAGGTTCCATCCCCTGCCTGTTCCTCTCGCCCAGGTCCCTGTTAAGATGCGCTCCCTGGCATCGCACACGGCAAACACTTAGAGCACTGACTGTGCCAGCCACTTTCCAAGCCCGTAGCACATATTAACTTATTTAATCCTCATACTAATGCTATATGCTATTGGTACCGTTATGATTTGCATTTTACAGATGAGGAAACTGTGGCAGACAGTGGAAAATAACTGGGCCAAGACTAGTACCAGTGGCAGAGATGAGAATCGAGTCCAGGCAATCTGGATGCACTCAGAAGCCCCATGCTGACCCTCAAGCTTGGCAGCCATCGGAATCACCCTGGGGAGTTCTAAAAACTACCCGGCCCGGGATCCACCCCTAGAGATTCTGATTTTACTGCGCCATGTATCATCTGGGCAACTGAACTTTTAAAATCCGTCCAGGTGCTTCAAGTGAGCCGTCAAGAATGAGAATGACTGCTCTCTGCTGTCAAGCTAACACATTCCCAGGGCAGTCTAGCTGGGGCAGAGTAGGGTTGCATTAGAGAGGAGTGATGGAAATTTCCAGGCTTCCCTGGAAGAGGATAATGCAGGGACAGGCTCAGACATGGGTGACGAGAGCCAGCCTTGCAAGAGCGCTAAACAAACAGTCACTCGGGTGGTGCGAGTCTAGAGGCTTTCTTGAAAAAGAAAAGAAAAAGAAGACACAGAATCCTCCCCTTACAGGATACTTGGCTTCAAGCGCTTCCTCTGGAAAGGACTTCCCCTGGTCACAAAGCCCACCTTGGGCACAGAGCCATCGCTTCCTCAGTCAGCAGCTGCCCCTGTCCAGTACCATCAGCACAGCTTCCTGATCGCCTTCCAAAGGCTAGAGGTGGATGCAGCAGGGGTGCCAGCCCTTCCCATCCCACCCTCTCCTCTTTCCTGGTTCTGTGAATTAGAACAAGAAAGCACAGGGGCCGGTGGCTCCACAGGCTGAGGACAGGGCCTCTCCCATTCCCAATCGAACAGTCTCCAGCCCTGCCTTCAAAGGGTATCTGAACTTGGGCCATCCTATGGTACCACTCTTCACTTTCCTGTCTCTCTGCTGATATTCCCTCTTGAGACTAAGCTTGTGTTATTGCTGTTTTTTTTTAATTTTTTGTTTGTTAGTTATTATTTTTAGAGATGGGGGTCTCACATGTTGCCCAGGCTGGTCTCAAACTCCTGGCCTTAAGTGATCCTCCCACCTCAGCCTCCCAAAGTGCTAGGATTACTGGCATGAGCCACCATGCCTGGCCAGGGTATTGCTTTTAAAACACAAGGGTGTCTATCAGTTAAAGAGAAGCCAATCAGATGTTCTCTGGTTGTACTGGAAACTTCTGCATCTTTCAGTTCCTTGAACTCGCTCTCGGCCATCTGGGCCAGTGTCAGGGCACAGACTGAGGCTCTGACCTTGAACTGCTCCACGAAGGCTCAGTAGCCCTTTCCTCCTTTTCACCATCCCCCTCTGCCATCCCTGGAAACCCGGACAGCCATGGCAACCTGAGCATGAATAAAAGAGAAACTACCCTCACCCCAAGCCCTATTAATACTTAATGCCAACATCTGAATGCAAATTGACTTCACTTTTGTTTTATTCCCTTTCCTCCGTGCCCCTCTCTGATATAGAATGCCTTTCATGGAAGGCAGCAGCCGTCCTTCTGTTTGCTAGAAATAGGGAGTCAAGGTGGAGGTTCCTAGCACGGAGGAGAGAAGCACAAACACAGGACTGCACATGGCTGGGGCAAACCCGGAAGTTCCAAACCGTATGTTTTAGAATCTTTCCAAATGAGAGTGCATCTCAGGGGCATTTCTTCTCTGTAGAGGTCACAGTGACTTGCTCAACCTGTGGGAGGAATTTTGCAAACAAGGATAGAATATTAGTAGCCTGGAAGCTGTGAAAAATAATCTCCTTCTAAACCTGTAAATCCTCTCTTTTTCTACAGCTAAGAAAAGGCAGATGGTTCAGCAGACAGCTTTGTTCCCATCCTGCACAGTCTCTGAACCTGGCGCTTTTCTGGTCTGTGTGGCAAGACTAAGGCACAGAGGGTTTTAAAGGGGGTTCGGGGTATTAAGTTTTAAAAAGAGAGCAAGAAAGGCAAATGTTGATATAAAAATATTTAATTGTTTGGGATGGCAAAGAATCAGGTAGGTGCTTGAGGAATAAGAAAATTGTTAACACTGTGTCTGTAGGGTATACGGTAAAAATAAAAGAAAGAAAATTGAACACATCTGGGGTATTTATTAATGAGTTACTTATATTTCTGGTAAAAATGTGAGGCTAGTGTAGAGTTCATTCACTATAAAGGTGTCTTAAATAGGGGTACTGGCCAGTGGCTCTATTTTTGCAGAGAGGAGTGTGATGACAAAGAAGGGGTCTTGAGCAAATGTCTACTTGCTGTTGGATGCATTTCATTTTCAGCCTGTGTTTTTAAACACACACACACACACGAACACATACACACACACACGCACACATACACACACATACATACATGCACACACATACACATGCACATACACACATGCACACACACACACACACATGCACATATACACATACACATACACACAGACAAATATACCCATACACACACATACGCAGGAGCTGTGAGAGTCGATCCCCTCTCATGTGAGAGGTGTGAGTACCAACGACACAAGGAACTAGGGCCAGAGAATACGTCTGCTAACATAGTGTTTCCTAAACCCTCATGAACCCTCTGCGAGGACAAAGATGTCATAATTCTTTGGGAATTGTTTTCTAGATTGATGGGGGACAAATATAGTTCAGAGCAGAGATAAAAAGACACAACAGGCTAAATGGCACACCAAGCTCACACAACAAGTCAGGGGTGCAGCCGTGGAGAGAACCACAGTCCCTGAGGACTCCTGGCTCACAGAGGACAACTGCTCTGGCTCGGGTATCAAGATATGCTCACCCTCGATGACGATGGGAGTTCATAAGGAGGTGGTGACGACACATTACTCTCCAACTGTTCATCAGAACACTTCAACAGCAACATCAGCTAGGAGAAGAAAACACAGCAAAGAGGGATAAAGCAGGGAGAAGAAAAAATTAGGGCAGAGTTGCACAAATTATTCTGAAATTGCTGGATGTAGAAATTAATTCTTAAAATCCAGACTAGAAAGTATAATCAGTAACAAAGGCTACTTAGGCAAACAGAAACATGGGAAGTGAGAAAAACAGAGAATAAAACCCAAAACACCTTGACTATAACCATAACAGAAATGTTTTCGTTTTTCCTTTCTTTTTTTTTTTTTTTTTTTTTTTCTGAGATGAAGTTTTACTCTGTTGCCCAGGCTGGAGTGCAGTGGCACAATCTTGGCTCACTGCAACCTCCCCATCCCAGGTTTAAACTATTCTCCTGCCTCAGCCTCCCACGTAGCTGGGACTACAGGCATGCACCACCAAGCCCAGTTAATTTTTGTTTTTTTAGTGGAGATAGGGTTTCACCATGGTGGCTGGGCTGGTCTCGAACTCCTGAACTCAAGTGATCCTCCCGCCTCGGCCTTCTGAAGTACTAGGATTACAGGCATGAGCCACCGCGCCCGGCCCATAATAGAAATATTTTTTTTTTGTTGACATGTGCAAAATAAGGGTATTCAGTGGAAACTAAATGAAGCCTGAAAGAGGAAGATTCACCCTTGTTTCAATGGGTAATGCTTCCTTCCACTGGGCCTTCATTCTACAGCCCCTACAGTGGTACCTGACTCAAGCTTTGAGAACCATGGAAACAAACAGCAAATGTTAACTTTATAAGGGCTTGTTTCCTCTACTGTTTGAGTGAATCACACTGGGTCACTAGATACTATAATATTTGGAATGTTACATTATCAAAGCCTTGTATCTCTTCCATAGGACTGCCAGAAGAATTCATGAAATTGGATGGATTCATAAGAGGGAATTTTAAGTTTCTCATGTGAAAACAGTGTGAGAAATACAAGATGATAATCATAAAAATAACTGTGGCTAGGATGGAAAAGGTGGGGATTGTATGCAATTTGAAAAAGCCTGCTCGAGGTTATATTTATGTCAGGGATACTGGAAGTACTGTTTTGAGGATAAAACTATAAAAAGTACAGTTCAGCTGGATGCAGTAGATCATGACTGTAATCCCAATACTTTGAGAGACTAAGGCGGAAGGATGACTTGGGCCCAGGAGTTCAAGACCAACCTGGGCAACACAGCAAGACCCTATCTCCACAAAAAATTTAAATTACCTGAGTGTGGTGATGCACACCTGTAGTCCCAAGTACTCAAGAGGCTGCAGTGGGGCCTCACTTGAGCCCAGGAGGTGAAGGCTGCAGTGAACTATGATCACACTGCTTCACTCCAGCCTGGGCAACAGAGCGAGACCCTATCTCAAGAAAAAAAAAAAATAAGTAAATAAAAATAAAGAGCAAAATTTGACTGGTTCTTTTTGGCTGACAGAGAGGAGGCCCAGAATATATTGGGATTCTTAACAGGAGGACAAGCCACTGTATCAGAGGTATACCAGAATCTGGAGGGGAAGGGGAGGGTGGATGACAAAGGACATATGAATTTTCTATCTGCAAACCTCATATGCATGTTTTAAAAGGTAAAAAAGCAAACAAGCAACTCCACCAACTGCAGCTACTCAGGCTATAGTCAGGACCCACAGTGTGGGCATCCCCATGGATGTGAGTGTGAGTGAATCACACTGGGTCACTAGATACTATAATATTTGGAATGTTACATTATCAAAGCCTTGCATCTCCTCCACAGGACTGCCAGAAGCCCCATGGAGCTTGTTAGAAAGGGGGACATTCAGGCCCACCCAGACCTACAGAATCAGAATCCGCATTTTGTCAAGATCCCCAGGAGATTCCCATGCACATGCATGTTTAAGAAACTTGGTTGGGTGCAGTGGCTCACACTTGTAATCCCACCACTTTGGGAGGCTGAGACGGGCAGATCTCGTGAGCCCAGAAGTTTGAGACCAGCCTAGGCAACTTAGCGAAATCCCATCTCTTTAAAAAACTAGCCAGGCTTCGTGGTGCGTGCCTGTAGTCACAGCTACTTGGGAGGCTGAGGTGGGAGGATCACCTGAGCCTGGGAGGTGGAGGCTGCAGTGAGCCATGATTGCACCACTTCATTCCAGCCTGGGCCACAGAGCGAGACCCTGTCTCTAAAAAAAAAAAAAAAAAAAAAAAAATTTGAGAAACTTTAAAGACCCTTTGCAATAAATTCACCCCACACCTACCACAGTGTATTGGAAAAGGAGCTTCATATCCAATGAAAATATTGGAAGCTGGGGTAATAGTTGACAACAGCCGAGTGGCTTTTCCCAGGACAGTTTCTTTCAGTAAGATGTCTTTCCTACATTTTTATACTGTGCACAGTCCTAAGTATTCTAACCACTTTGCACTAATTTGGGGATACATTATATCAGAAGTTTACTCTATTGGGGCTGGGTGCAGTGGCTCATACCTATAATCCCAGCACTTTGGGAGGCCAAGGCAAGAGGATTACTTGAGGTTGGAGTTCAAGACCAGTCTGGGCAACACAGTGAAACTCTGTCTCTCAAAAAAAAAAAAAAAAATTAAATCTGAAAAAAAAAAAAAAAGAAGTTTGCTGTTTTCCTCTTAAATTATGGGATTTGACATTTAGCCCTTTTTTTATGAACATATATGCCTTGAATCTCTTCCTATATAGTACACACGTACACCTACTGACATATGTATAATCAGTAGGTTTGCTTTTGTCATTTGTCATCGTATGCCCCCATTTTGCAGGTGTTGACAGGGTCCACCTGAGAATCAATAATCATAAATCATAAATGACCCATTCTGGCTGCTTTGCTGGACAGATTCCCTTCTGTGGCCCTTTCTAATTCTCCACCACTATAAATAGAGGTATTATGAATATTATCGTGCAAGTTACTGATTTTCCCCTTTTCAGGTTATTTCCTGGTGGAATATCCCCAAAGAGATAAAGCACAGTTCCTGACTTGAGGAATCTTTCCTGGGCATGTGGAAGTTGGCACCCTGCAGGGCCACACACTTGGGCAAGTGCTGGACACACCCCCTGCCCCTCCAGGCACACTGTCTATCCTGCTCCAGCCCCAGGCCCTGCCTGGCCTTTAAGAACTCTATCAAAGGGCTCATTTTCCTTCTGGCTCCCCTTAGGGCTGACTAGAATGAGGCTCTATGAGGAGAAGGGAGAATGAGTGGAGAGGAGGACTCCTTCCTACCAGGCTGCAGGTTGGCACAGGATCTGCTCCTTACCAATGCTTCCATCAGGAGGCTTCCCTGCACTCGAGGGACCCTTTCTTCTTGCCCCTTCAGGCTTCAGCTGGCCACGGTTTCCCCAGTGCTAGCCAGTTGGTTTTCCATAAACCTGCCCCCATCTTTGTAAAGAGATTCTGAGGTTCTCCTGAATGGTCTATTTAGACCATACCTTCTTCTTGCCACCTGGAGCCTGCATGGGGCAACAGCATGCCTTGGGACTATGAAGAGAGACTCTGTTATTATTATTTATTTCAAGAGATGGGGTCTCCCTATGTTGCCCAGGCTGGTCTCAAATTCCTGGCCTCAAGTGATCCTCCAGCCTCAGCCTCCAGAGTAACTGGGATTACTGGCATGAGCCACCAGGCCTCGCTAAGGAACTCTGACCAACAGGGATGGAGCTGTGGCAGTCTTGCCAGGAGAAATATCTGCTAAGCTGGAAGCTAAAAGGCAGGACAAGTTAGCCTGCCTGGGGCTAGGGTAGGCAGAAATGTCGGGATCAAAACTGGGAGAGTGAGAAGGAAAGCCTGCTAGAGGCTCAGGATGGAAAGACACATGGCTGGAGAGAAACAAGAGTGGTCATCTCAGATGCTACCGCAAATGCGGGCACGTGCACAGGGGAGTTACACGGAACTACTAAAAGTTATGCTCACCAGACTTTTTTTCTTCTTTTTCTTTTTTTTTTTTTTTTTTGAGATGGAGTCTCGCCGTTACCCAAGCTGGAGTGCAGTGACACG
The DNA here is from genome assembly GCF_009828535.3 of Hylobates moloch. Classification (NCBI taxonomy): domain Eukaryota; kingdom Metazoa; phylum Chordata; class Mammalia; order Primates; family Hylobatidae; genus Hylobates; species Hylobates moloch. Next base: position 6,560,935 of record NW_026652295.1, read on the forward strand.
ATCTTGGCTCACTGCAACCTCTGCCTCCCAGGTTTGAGTGATTCTCGTGCCTCAGCCTCCTGTTATAGGCATGCACTACCACACCCAGCTAATTCTTGTATTTTTAGTATAGATAGGGTTTCACCATTTTGGCCAGGCTGGTCTTGAACTCCTGGCTTCAAATGATCCGTCATTTGAGCCACCACACCGGGTCCACCAGACTTTTTTTTTTTTTTTTTTTGAGACAGAGTCTTGCTGGGTCGCCCAGGCTGGCATGCAGTAGCGCGATCTCTGCTCACTGCAAGCTCCACCTCCTGGGTTCACGCCATTCTCCTGCCTCAGCCTCCCAAGTAGCTGGGACTACAGGTGCCGGACACCACGCCCCGCTAATTTTTTACATTTTTAGTAGAGACGGGGTTTCACTGTGTTAGCCAGGATGGTCTCGATCTCCTGACCTCATGATCCGCCCTTCTCAGCCACCCAAAGTGCTGGGATTACAGGCGTGAGCCACCGCGCCCGGCCCACTAGACTTTTTTTAATGGTTGAAAACAAAGTTTTCAAACAAAAATGATGAGAGCTTGGCCTTCCGTATACTAAAACTGACTATGAAAGCCATTGTAAAGTCTATGGAATTGGCACAGAAACAGACAAATAGATTAATAAAAAAGAATAGAGAGCCTAGAAGTAGATTCAACAATCTATGGAAATTTAACTATATCATAAAGGAAGCACATCAACCCAATGGGGGACAAAAACATTTATTTCATACATAATGTTGGCATGACTCGAAAGCAATTGAAAGGCCCGGCGAGGTGGCTCACGCCTGTAATTCCAGCACTTCAGGAGGCTGAGGCCGGCAGATCATTTGAGGTCAGGAGTTCAAGACCCGTCTGGCCAACACAGCAAAACCCTGTCTCTACTAAAAGTGGAAAAATTAGAGGGGCATGGTGGGTGGGCATGCTTGTAATCCCATCTACTCTGGAGTCTGAGGCAGGAGAATCGCTTGAACCCTGGAGGCAGAGGTTGCAGGAAGCCAAGATTGCACCACTGCACTCTAGCCTGGGCAACAGAGCACGACTCCATCTCAAAAAAAAAAAAAAAAAAAGCCTCTGGAAAAAAAATTAATTAGATGCC
>NW_026652295.1:6562447-6627571 GCF_009828535.3 Hylobates moloch
GAAATCTTAGAAGCCAAAGAAAAAGATTGAGAGATTTCACTGCAAGAAAATTTTGCCATAGTGTCACGGTGTCTGCATGACAAAAAACACCCACAAAATCAATAGATAAACAAGAGGCTAGAAGAAAATACTTAACACTATGATCTCTAATTTTATTTACTTTTTAAAAAAATATGGAGTCTCCTGTTGCCCGGGCTGGAGTGCCGTGGCTATAAACAGGTGTGATCCCACTACTGATCAGCACGGGAGTTCTGACCTCCTTCGTTTCCACCTGGGCCAGTTCACACCTACTTAGGCAACCTGGTGATCCTCCACTCCCGGGAGGTCACCTTATTGATACTGAACTTAGTGTACACACCTGATCAGCATAGCACACTACAGCCCAGAACTCCTGGCCTCAATCGATCCTCCTGCCTCAGCCTTGTAGCTGGAACTACAAGCGTGCACCACTACACCAAGCTTAATGTTTTAATCCTATAAACCAATAGAGAAACAACCCGAAGACATAGGAAACATAATATATAGGCAGGCAATTCACACAAGAAGAAATGCAAATGACCAATAAGTTAATGAAAAAAAGGCTCAATCTCTCTAGTGACAAGGGAATTATAAATTAAAGCAATAATGAGGGCCAGGCGCAGTGGCTCAAGCCTGCAATACCAACACTTTCGGAGGCCCAGGCAGGCAGATCACAAGGTCAACATATCAAGACCATCCTGGCCAACATGGTGAAACCCCATCTCTACTAAAAATACAAAAATTAGCTGGACCTGGTGCCGCATACCTGTAGCCCCAGCTATTCAGAGGGCTGAGGCAGGAGAATCCTTTGAACCCAGGAGGCGAAGATTGCAGTGAGCTGAGATTAAGTCACTGCACTCCAGCCTGGCGACAGAGTGAGACTCTGTCTCAAAAAGAAATAAATAATTTTAAAAAAAAATAGGCCGGGCGCGGTGTCTCACACCTGTAATCCCAGCACTTTGGGAGGCCGAGGCGGGCGGATCACAAGGTCAGGAGATCCAGACCATCCTGGCTAACACGGTGAAACCCCATCTCTACTAAAAAAAAACGCAGAAAATTAGCCGGGCGTGGTGGTGGGCGCCTGTAGTCCAAGCTGCTGGGGAGGCTGAGGCAGGAGAATGGCATGAACCCAGGAGGTGGAGCTTGCAGTGAGCCGAGATCCCACCACTGCACTCCAGCCTGGGCGACAGAGCGAGACTCCGTCTGAAAAAAATAATAATAATAACGAGATATAGTTGACAAAACGTTAAAACATTATCCTCATCTAGTCTTTGTGAGAATGTAGAGAAATGTGCACGCTCACACTGCCACCTGTGAATTGATCGAATTGCTCTATTGTTTGTAAATTTAAACTGTCAGTACGTGTTAAAATTAAAGTTGCACATACCCAGCAATCCTACTTCAAGATATGTATTCCTCAGAAGTAAAAGCTTCAGTACTTATGGCCAGGCGTACTATAACCCCAGTGAGAGGTGACCGTGCTGGCAGCTCCTGCAGCCTTCGCTCGCTCAGCGCCTTCTCGGCCTTGGCGCCCACTCTGGCTGCGCTTGAGGAACCCTTCAGCCCGCCGCTGCACTGTGGGAGCCCCTTTCTGGGGGGCCAAGGCCAGAGCCGGCTCCGTCAGCTTGCGGGTGGGTGTGGAGAGAGAGGCGCGGGCGGGAACCGGGGCTGCGCAGAGTGCTTGCGGGCCAGCGCGAGTTCCGGGTGGGTGTGGGCTTGGCGGGCCCCGCACTCGGAGCGGCCGGCCTGCTGGCCCTGCCGGCCCTGGGCAATGCGGGGCTTAGCACCCGGGCCAGCGGCTGCGGAGAGTGTGCTGGGTTCGCCAGCAGTGCCAACACACCCGCGCTACGCTCGATTTGTCGCCGGGCCTTAGCTGCCTTCCCGCGGGGCAGGGTTCAGGATCTACAGCCCACCAAGCCTGAACCTCCCCCATCCTCCGTAGGCTCCTGTGCCGCCCAAGCCTCCCCGTCGAACACCGCCCCCTGCTCCACGGCGCCCAGTCCCATCGACCGCCCAAGGGCTGAACAGTACAGGCACACGGGGCGGGACTAGCAGTCAGCTCCACCTGCGACCCCGATAAGGAACCCACTGGGTGAAACCAGCTGCGCCCCTGACTGGTGACGACTATGGACAACTTTTATGTCTAGCTAAGGGGTTGTAAATACACCAATCAGCACTCTGTATCTAGCTCAAGGTTTGTAAACACACCAATCAGCACCCTATATCTAGCTCAGGGTTTGTTAATGCACCAATGGACACTCTGTATCTAGCTACTCTGGTGGGCCCTTGGAGAAACTTTATGTCTAGCTAAGGGATTGTAAATACACCAATCAGCACTCTGTCTCTAGCTCAAGGTTTGTAAACACACCAATCAGCACCCTGTGTCTAGCTCAGGGTTTGTTAATGCACCAATGGACACTCTGTATCTAGCTACTCTGGTGGGGACTTGGAGAGCCTTTGTGTCTAGCTCAGGGATTGTAAACGCACCAATCAGCACCCTGTCAAAACAGACCCCTCGGCTCTCTGTAAAATGAACCAATCAGCAGGATGTGGGTGGGGCCAGATAAGAGCATAAAAGCAGGCTGCCCGCGTCAGCAGTGTCAAGCCACATGGGGTCCCCTTCTATGCTACGGAATCTTTGTTCTTTTGCTGTTTGCAATAATTTTTGCTGCGGGCTTCTCTGGGTTCACACTGCCCTTATGAATGGTAGTACTTACCGTGAAAGTCCGTAGCTTTATTTCTGAGCCTGTGAGACCACGAACTCTGCTAGAATGAAGGAAACTCTTAAACACCTGTGAACGTTAGAAGGAATAAACTGCAGACACGTTGCTTTTAAGAATTGTAACATTCACCGAGAAGGTCTGTGGCTTCATTCTCGAAGTCAGTGAGATCAAGAACCCACCAATTCTGGACACACTGCGGGTCCTCTTTTATGCCTGTAATCCCAGTATTTTGGGAGGCTGAGGCAGGTGGATCACCTGAGGTCAGGAGTCAGACCAGCCTGGCTATCAGGGCAAAACCGCATCCCTACTAAAAACACAACGAAAATTAGCCACGTATGGTGCGTGCCTATAGTCCCAGCTACTTGGGAGGCTGAGAGAGGAGGGTGGCTTGAACTCGGGATGTGGAGGTTGTGGTGAGCTAAAATCATGTAACTGTTACTCCAGCCTGGGCGACAGAGCAAGACTCATACACAGAAAGGAAGACAAAGGATCACCAGCAATTCCATGATAGAGCCTGGAGGGGGTGGGGAGACACCTGAAGGAAGGAAGACCACCTAAGTTTTTTTAAATTTTACTAATACCTTCTTTTTGAGAGAGAAAGAGACTGCATTGCACCCAGGCTGGAGTGCAGTAGTGTGATCATAGCTCACTGCAGCCTCAAACTCCTGAACTCAGGTGATCCTCTTGCCTCAGCTTAAGTAGCTGGGACTACAGGCATTTCCCACCACCCTTCTCTAATTTTCTTATTTTTTGTGGAGATAGCGTCTTGCTATGCTGCCCAGTCTGGCCTTCCCTGGCCTCAAGTGATCCCCTACCTTGGCCTCCCAAACTGCTGAGATTAGAGGGGTGAGGGACCTCACCCAGCCGTAAGTATTTTCTTGATGCTGCTGTGTATTGTTTTAAATTGTTTTGATCAATATACGGTACTTTTCTGGTTTTTTAAAAATATAAAAAGCTGAGACAATTGTGTACCAGTTAGAAAGAGGACTGCACATTTTTTTATACTCGTGATCCAAAGCAGCAGCGCACAGGCAGAGTGAAAAATCCAGCCACAGCTGTGTGATTTAGAGGACAGTCCAACGCTCCATGTCCCTCTTGGTGTCAGCACCAGGTCACCAGCCCTAAATGCCCCAACATGCCTCTCTGCGTCTGCTATGCTGAGAGGGGTACCCGTGTCCAGCTTGGGAGGCCCACCTTTTCACTCCAAAGTCACACTGCAGGTCCCCAGGCTTTTGGCCCCAGATGTACCTGTCCCTTAACTTTCCCTTAAAATTAAATCTTAAGTTCTTACAAACCACCCCAATAAACTCAAACTTGTGTTATGAAATCCCTTTACGAGGAAATATGCTGTGACTTGGAGACATTTTGCTTACTCAAGGCTGTGCATTGGTTAAAGGCCTTCGACTTATCCTTGCCGTCTCTTCTTGAGGAATCACCTGCTGCAGACTTGGCTAATCATAAACCAAGGGGAAAAAAGTCAGAATTTACAACAGTGTTCACTTTAAAGTTTAAAAAAAAATGTGGAAGGAGAGGTGGGTATTACAATTTACCTGATCCACTTGATTATTCATTTGTTGAATTTAAATTGAAGGGAAATTTGAGACTCGCACAAAGACAGGAACCTTTGATGGAGACTTCCATCTGGGGAGCAGATTTCTAACCCTTGGGGATGCAGAATAACTTTCCTGTAATGAAGCGCAAGCAAGACCACCCCCTCCAAATGGCGTGCAGGGCCCAGGGAGAGCTAAAATGCACAAAGACACCCAGACTGTGTGCATTTGGTTTTGAGAGGCGTTAGGGTTGAAACCTGAATAAAGCCAACCTTTTAAAAGTGAGTTCGTAGAAATGAGCTGTTCTGTACGTGCTGGTTTTTTTGTTTTTTGTTTTTTGTTTTAATGACTTCTCAACCAGGCGGCTGCTTAGGGCTTTGAAAGCTCAATTTGAAATACAGGGAAGGAAGTGACAGAGCGTGATGCAGCCAGGCAGGTGCCTGTCTCAAGTGGAACATGGGCAGACCGTTGCAGAAGAGCGGGAGGGCTGGCAGGAGCCCCAGCGTCGTGCCGGAGCGGCTGGCTGCGCTCTCCACAGCCTCCCCTACAAACCACATGTTGGCCAGTAAACAGAAAGACCAACCGCTTGACGTGCCCTGAAATGGAATTACCAGTGGGCGATATAATAGTAAGATTCAAAGCAGGAAGCAAATAGCTTTTTCTACAAGTTTATTGTCAGAAACATTTTTCCACTCATTTTTTTTTTGCTTTGTTTTTGCAATACAGTAATGAAGGAGGACCCCAAAATGCTATTCTGGGGAACTGGAAAGAGTATTATTTCTCAGTGCTAAAGACGACACAGGACACAAAAATAAAAACAAAATACAAAAATAAATAAGATGGAAAGGAGGGACTGGAATAGATATTTGTACCTCCATGATCATAGCATTATTCACAACGTGGATGAACATTGAAGACATTATGCTCAGTGAAACAAAAGGGCAAATACTACATGATTCCACTTGTATGAGGTCCCTAGGAGTAAACTCACAGAGACAGGAAGTAGAATGGTGGCTGCCAGGGGCTGGGGGAGGGAGAATGGGGAGTTGGTGTTTAATGGGTACAGAGTTTCAGTTTGGGAACATGAAAAAGTTCTAGAGACAGATGGTGGTGATGGTTGCACAACATGGTGAATGTACTTAATGCCACTGAGCTGTACACTCAAAAATGGTTAAGATGGTAAAATGCATGTTACATATGTTTTACCACAATAAAAAAATAATCAGGCCACGCACAGTAGTCATGCTTGTAATCCCAGCACTTTGGGAGGCCAAGATGGGAGGACCACTTGAGCCCAGGAGTTCGAGACCAGCCTGGGCAACATTGGGAGACCTCATCTCTACTTTTTTTTTTTTTTCACATTTTACAACCAAATCTTTATTAAATAATTATTTCACAAGTTAGTAATATAATTTTTTTTTTTTTTTTTTTTGAGACAGAGGATCTCACTCTGTCACCCAGGCTGGAGTGCAGTGGCACGATCTGGCTCACTGCAAGCTCTGTCTCCCGGGTTCACACCATTCTCCTGCCTCAGCCTCCCAAGTGCTGGGACTACAGGCGCCCACCACCACGCCCGGCTAATTTTTTGTATTTTTTAGTAGAGACGGGGTTTCACCGTGTTAGCCAGGATGGTCTAGATCACCTGGCCTCATGATCTGCCCGCCTTGGCCTCCCAAAGTGCTGGGATTACAGGCGTGAGCCACCATGCCCAGCCTTTATTGATATTCTTCTTCAGGGACTAGAGTTCCTATGCATCCTAAACTGACTTTTTAAAAAAATTATTATTATACTTTAAGTTCTAGAGTACATGTGCACAATGTGCAGGCTTGTTACATATGTATGCATGTGCCATGTTGCTTTGCTGCACCCATTAACTCATCATTTACATTAGGTATTTCTCCTAATGCTATCCCTCCCCCATCCCCCCACCCCACAACAGGCACCAGTGTGTGATGTTCCCCACCCTGTGTCCAAGTGTTCTCATTGTTCAATTCCCACTTATGAGTGAGCACATGCAGTGTTTGGTTTTCTGTCCTTGTGATAGTTTGCAGAGAATGATGGTTTCCAGCTTCATCCATGTCCCCACAAAGGACATGAACTCATCCTTTTTTAGGGCATGGTGTATATGTGCCACATTTTCTTAATCCAGTCTATCATTGATGGACATTTGGATTGGTTCCAAGTCTTTGCTATTATGAATAGTGCTGCAATAAACATACGTGTGCATGTGTCTTTATAGTAGCATGATTTATAATCCTTCAGGTATATACCCAGTAATGGGATCACTGGGTCAAATGGTATTTCTAGTTCTAGATCCTTGAGGAATCACCACACTGTCTTCCACAATGGCTGAACTAGTTTACACTCCCAACAACAGTGTAAAAGCGTTCCTATTTCTCCACATCCTCTCCAGCACCTGTCGTTTCCTGACTTTTAATGATCGCCATTCTAACTGGTGTGAGATGGTATCTCATTGTGGTTTTGATTTGCATTTCCCTGATGACCAGTGATGATGAGCATTTTTTCGTGTGTCTATTGGCTGCATAAATGTCTTCTTTTGAAAAGTGTCTGTTCATATCCTTTGCCCACTTTTTGATGGGGTTGTTTGATTTTTTTCTTGTAAATTTGTTTACGTTCTTTGTAGATTCTGGGTATTAGCCCTTTGTCAGATGAGTGGATTGCAAACATTTTCTCCCATTCTATAGGTTGCCTGTTCACTCTGATGCTAGTTTCTTTTGCAGTGCAGAAGCTCTTTAATTTAATTAGATCCCATTTTTCTATGTTGGCTTTTGTTGCCATTGCTTTTGGTGTTTTAGACTTGAAGTCCTTGCCCATGCCTATGTCCTGAATGGTACTACCTAGGTTTTCTTCTAGGGTTTTTATGGTTTTAGGTCAACATTTAAGTCTTTAATCCATCTTGAATTAATTTTTGTATAAGGTGTAAGGAAGGGATCCAGTTTCAGCTTTCTACATATGGCTAGCCAGTTTTCCCAGCACCATTTATTAAATAGGGAACCCTTTCCCCATTCCTTGTTTTGTTAGGTTTGTCAAAGATCAGATCGTTGTAGATGTGTGGTATTATTTCTGAGGGCTCTGTTCTGTGCCATTGGTTTATATCTCTGTTGTGGTACCAGTACCGTGCTGTTTTGGTTACTGTAGCCTTGTAGCACAGTTTGAAGTCAGGTAGCGTGATGCCTCCAGCTTTGTTCTTTTTGCTTAGGATTGTCTTGGCAATGCGGGCTCTTTTTTGCTTCCATATGAACTTTAAAGTAGTTTTTTCCAATTCTGTGAAGAAAGTCATTGGGAGCTTGATAGGGATGGCATTGAATTTATAAATTACCTAGGGAAATATGGCCATTTTCATGATATTGATTCTTCCTATCCATGAGCACAGAATGTTCTTCCATTTGTTTGTGTCCTCTTTTATTTCGTTGAGCAGTGGTTTGTAGTTCTCCTTGAAGAGGTCCTTCACATCCCTTGTAAGCTGGATTACTAAGTATTTTATTCTCTTTGTAGCAATTGTGAATGGGAGTTCACTCATGCTTTGGCTCTCTGTCTGTTATTGGTGTATAGGAATGCTTGTGATGTTTGCACATTGATTTTATATCCTGAGACTTTATTGAAGTTGTTTATCAGCTTAAGGAGATTTTAGGCTGGATGTCGTCTTTACTTTAAAAATAATAATTAATTAATTTAAAAAATAAGCAGGGAAGAATACTCTTAACATGAATTCTACGTGAGCATCTATTCCACAGTAAGTACACACAAGCAAGCCAAGCCATGTCATGCATTGAGAAAACAGGACTAGTAATCTGATTCAGATTTGGCTCACACGCTGCCAAACCTCTCAACGAAAACAAAAGGTACACTCAATTATGTAAATATTTCCCTTCCAAAGTTGAGAATCCTGAAGACAGAATACATGCTCCAAATAACTGATTTGCTTCTGTGCTAATTTCCAGGCTTTCATCATTTTTGCCTGTTTGCAAAAATATGTTTGCAAATAATCAATGAAAATGCGTTAAGGGTAGCAGGAACACTGTGTTAAATATAACCGTGACCTCAGGCACCTTCGGAAGATGCTGAGCTCCTTGGAGCTCCTTGGAGCCCTCCCCCTTCAGTCTGAGAGAATGGACCACATGCAGACCAGGCTTTCTTCAGGGGAGGGAAAAAAATGCAAGAGACTGAGAAGGTAGGCTCTGAGGGTGATTCCAGAAGTCAACAGTCAAGTTAAAAATCAATCTAGTTCTCTTTAAGTTCCAGTTCACAAAACAGCATACAGCAGTGTGTTGTAGTGGGAAAAGCTAGACAGAAGAGAGTTGTAATCTTAACTCCACCATGTAATTAATTATACGATCTTGGGTAAGGGCAAGTTTCTGAACGTTGTAGTCTCAGACTTCAAATGGGGAAAATACAGCTGACCCTTGAACAACACAGGTTTGAACTGTGTGGGTCCACTTACGTGCAATTTTTTTTCAATAAAAGTTATCCCGAGTGTGCCTGCCTCTCCTGCCTCCCCTTCCACCTCCTCCACCTTTTCCACCTCTGCCACCTGAGACAGCAAGACCAACCCCTCCTCTCCCTCCTCCCCCTCAGACTACTCAACATCGTGAAGACAAGGACGAAGGCCTTTATGATGATCCATTTCCACTTAATGAATAGTAAATATATGTTTTCTTCCTTATACTTTTCTTAATGTTTTGTTTTCTCTGGCTTACTTTGTTGGAAGAATATAGTATATAATACCCATAACATGCAAAATAGGTGTTAATCATTTATGTCATCAGTCAGACTTCAATCAGCAGCAGGCAATCAGTAGTTAAATCTGGGGAGAGTCAAAAGAGATATTCAGATTATTTACTTTGCAGGGGTGGGGTGAGTGCCCCTGACTCTCATGTTGTTCAAGGGTCAACTGTATTTTTCTTTTGTTGAGACAGGGTCTCCCTATGTTGCTCAGGCTGGAGTGCAGTGGTATGATCATGGGTCACTGCAGCCTCAACTTGGACTCAAGCCATCCTCCCACCTCAGCCTCCTGAGTAGCTGGGCCCACAAGTGCATGCCACCATGCCCAGCTAATTGCTCTGTGTGTGTGTGTGTGTGTGTGTGTGTGTAGACAAAGTCTTGCTATGTTGCCCAGGCTAGTCTAGAACTCTTGGGCTCAAGCGATCCTCCTGCCTTGGCCTCCCAAAGTACTGAGATTACAGGCATGAGCCACTGCACCTGGCCAGGTCAACTGTAATTATAAAAGAATGATAGATTCTTTTATAATATATATACAGAACATATATATATATATAATACTATAATCTAGAATTATAGAAGAATTATAATTTCATAGGGCAGAGTTCTCAATATGGGGGACTAGGGAAGGTAGACTGCACTTCCTGCCACCCCACCTCTTCACAGAAGTCCTGCTGGGGGTGGAGAGGCAGACTGCAATTGACATGACCTCTGTATTTTTAACCCCTCACCCCAAGTCATTATAATATACAACAGAGGATCATTATCATGGTAACTTTGGGAGGATCTAATGTGGAAACATGTTGAATGCATCTGGCAGAGCACCTAATAAGCAATCAATATGATTCATATTAGCTGCTTTCAGGCCTCTAAACAAAGTACCTCTGAGTGAGATCTCTTCTGGTCAGGGTCTATCATTCTTTTCGTATGTCTTCAAATCTCTCCCTTTCAAGCTCTTTGGCCTTTGTCATGCATGTATTTGCTCCCAAGTTGTATTTCTTGAGCATCTTGTATGATGAGTTGGGTGGGCCATGGCGGCCTCCTGTTAGCTGTTGAAATCGTGGAAACTAGACAAGGAGCAGATTTACTTCTCAAGGACCAAGCGTGAGGGCATGGCCCATCCCCTAGCCACCCTTAGCTGAGCAGCCTTATCTGCTGAGGGTTGCTCTGGCCACAGGTCTCAGGGCATTCCTCCCTGTGGAATGAGGACCACCCTGGGAGCTTGTCTACTCACTCTTTTGTAGCTATAACTGATATTTCCATTGTATTTTGGGGTGGCTTGGAAATAAACCAAACTGAAAGTAACTTGGACAGAGCCCGAGAGGTCATTCTTGCCTACCTTTGAATCCAGAATTGAGCTTAGACCGCAAGGGGAGTAGACACATGAAAAACCTGGGGAGGCAACTTAGCATAATAGTAACAAGCATAAACACAAATATTAGCAGGACATGGGTTTAAATATTGGCTACATACTTTGAGAGGCCACGGCAGAAGTGCAGTGATCACCTCACTCTGTCACCCAGGCTAGAGTGCAGTGGTGTGATCTTGGCTCACTGCAACCTTTGTCTCCCAGGCTCCAGCAATCCTCCCACCTCAGCCTCCTACGTAGCTGGGACTACAGGCATACCCCATCACACCTGGCTAATTTTTGTATTTTTTGTAGAAACGAGGTCTTGCCATGTTGCCCAGGCTGGTCTCCAACTCCTGGGCTCAAGCGATCCTCCCGCCTCAGCCTCCCAAAGTGCTGGGATTACAGGGGTGAGCCACCACATCTGGCTTGGGAGCTTAACCTCTCTGGGTCAAGGTTTCCTCATCTATAAAATAAAAATAACTGGGCGCAGTGGCTCACGCCTATAATCCCAGCACTTTGGGAGGCCGAGGCAGGTGGATCATGAGGTCAGGAGATTGAGACCATCCTGGCTAACACGGTGAAACCCCGTCTCTACTAAAAATACAAAAAAATAGCTGGACGTGGTGGCGGGCGCCTGTAGTCCCAGCTACTAGGGAGGCTGAGGCAGGAGAATCACTTGAACCCGGGAGGCAGAGGTTGCAGTGAGCCGAGATCACGCCACTGCACCCCAGCATGGGCAACAGAGCGAGACTCCATCTCAAAAATAAATAAATAAATATAAATGTTTTAAAAAGCTCACAGGGTTTTGTTAAGGGTAGCTGAGGTGAAGCACACAGCACAAGGCTTAGCATGTAGTAATTGCTCAATAAATAATAATGAGTGCTGTCAGAGGGGTAAGACTCAGGCTTTGTGCTTACAGCAATAATGCTAACATTTATTGGGCATTTGTTATGTGAAAGTACTTATGTTAAAGCTCTATTTCTATATATATACACACACTACCTCAAGGCTTACAAAAATTGAGGTGCTGTCTTCTTTTTGAAGATGAAAAAACCCCAAAGCTTAGAGAGGTCAAGTAGCCTGCATAAGGCTGCAGACAGAGTAGTGAACAGATGAGCTGTTCTGTAACACTGGAAACCACTATTCCATATCCACTGAGGCAAGGTGTTTAATCCTTACTACCGAATGAGTATATAATGGTAATGCCCACTTGACCTCCCTCGCCAAGGATCGAATATGATGGATAAGGAAGGCTCAGTCTCTCTAAAGAAGTGTACACATGCAAGACGAAGTCATTATTAAGAGAAGTGAACTCTCCTTAAATAACCCACAGTCTAGTAGGGGAAGACAGACAAGTGCACAAATGACTATAACCCAGTGTAGGAGATGATCCACCATAACAGCAGTACCCACGGAGTTTAAAAGAATACACTTGCTTTTATTTTAGTTAGCCTTGGTATGAGAAGCTTTTTGTTTTTTTTTGGGTTTTTTTTGAGACAGGGTCTCACTCTATCACCCAGTTTGGAGTGCAGTGGCGTGATCACGGCTCACTGTAGCCTCGACCTCCTGGGCTCAAGTGCTCAAGGGGCCACAGGTGTGCACTACCATGCCCAGCTAGTTTTTGTTTTGTTTTGTTTTGTTTTTTTGTGGTAGAGTAGGGGGTCTCACCATATTTTCCAGGTTGGGTGAACTCCTGGGCTCAAGCAATTCACCTGCCTTGGCCTCCCAGAGTAATGGGATTACAGGTGTGAGTCATTGGGCCCAGTGGTATGAGAGGCTTTATGAGAAACGCCATAATGTTCACATATAGTTTATTTCCTTTGTATTTGTTTTGAATTTTTTACAACTGGATCAATAGTTAACAAAAAAAATGTGTACATTCAACGTATACAATGTGATGCTATGCTATATGTATTGATTGCAAAATGATTACACAATCAAGCTAATTAACACATTTATTATCTCACAGTTATTTTGTAGTGAGAACTCTTAAGATCTACTCTCTTGGCAAATTTCAAGTAGACAACACAGCATTATTGACTATAGTCATCATGCTGTACATTACATCTGCAAGACTTATTCATCTTATAACTGAAAGTTTGTATTCTTTGACCAACATCTCCCCATTTCCCACTTCCCAGTCTCTGGTAACCACCCTTCTACTCTGCGTCTGTGAGTTTGACTTTTTTAGATTCTACATACAAGTGAGATCATGCAGTATGAAACCACCAGAAGACCCTGAATGGCCAAAACAATCCTGAACAAAGCTGGAGACATCATACTTTTTGATTTCAAACTATATTACAAAACTAGTAATCAAAACAGTATGGTAGTGGCATAAAAACAGACATGACACATAGACCAATGAAACCGAGTAGAGAGCCCAGAAGTAAACCCAAGCATATGCAGTCAACATCCACAATGGGGAAAAAATGGTCTCTTAATCAATGGTTCTGGGAAAACAGGATATCCATAAGCAAATGAATGAACTTGGACCCTTATAATGAAACTGACCCAATAGTCCCATAGACAGTTCTTTTTCATAAACATAGAAATTGACCCTTCTGGCCTTAAAGCTCGAAATTCATATTTGAAATTTTAAAACATATAAACATTTATATGTTCTTTATCTGAGTTCCTTCTTCAGGAAACTACCTTCAGCCCTCTCAAAAAAAAAGTATCAAAGGACTGAAACTCACCAGATCACAGAATCCAGACAATGAGATGCTGGCCTTCTCGTTCATCAGGATTGCTTCCTTGCTTCTCCTTAGTTTCTGTTTTCTTACACATTGTTACATTTCTTCCCTGCTATATAAAACCCCTAATTTTAGTCAGTCAGGGAGATGGATTTTAGGCTGAGCTCCCATCTTGTCGGCTTCACACCTGATTAAAGTCTTCTTCCTTGGCAGTACTCATCAGCTCAGTCATTGGCTTTCTGTGCTGCAGGCAGCAGGAGCTAGACCAAACCCCTGATGTTTCAGTAACTATGCCATAAACACAAATTAACTATGTTTTATTCAGACAATTGTGCATCTTGAATAAGTTGCCATTTACCCAAGAAACAGCCGGGAACTCAACTGAATTCTCTTTTTCAAGGCCCCTCCTGCTCCTGACAGGAGGGGACGGGGGCAGCCTTACAAACAGCAGACAGGGCACGGACAGGACCGGGACATACCATACCATACACGGTCAGAACAAGGAGGGTCCTCAAAGACCAAGTGCTCCGACCCCAAACCTCACCCCATTAGCAGGAGAACTGGTCAGTGATTCCTCAGCCTCTTCTGGAATATTCTCAGGGGACTTGCCAGCTGTTGCCCACCTTCTCCCTCCATGAAGCTGCAGTTCCTACCCTGCGGCTTCTGACCATTTAACCTCTGATGGAAATCTCCTTAAGGGTGGCCTTAGGAGAGTGTTCACGGATTAGGTTCTTGTACTAGCATTTAGGAATGTACAACTAAGATGGAATTCTGTTCCTTTGATAATGGGTCCTAACAGTATGTGTTATGTGCAAATGCCCCTTTCTGTATAGCCATGCTGTTTTCCTGGTTTGCTGCACATGGGTCTGTCTGCACTTGCCTTGGTCAGCCTGTCACTGTCCCTAGCCCTCCCACACTCCCAACTTTGTCCGCGGATCCTCCCCTGCCTACCCTTAGAATCCTGGATCAGAGAAAACAGGACCAGCTGCAAGCAAGAGGGGTTTATGGACGATCAATTCACCCCTTTGACATTTGGCACCCTCTCTGTCATAGCTCATCCAATTCTATCACTTCACCTGGCTGTGGTCTTGTGTCTGCTCCAGACACAAAGCAGTGAGGGGCTTAGCACCCGGGCCAGCAGCTGCAGAGGGGGTGCCAGGTCCCTCAGCACTGCCAGCCCGCCCACGCGGCGCTCAAATTCTCGCAGGACCTTAGCCGCCTCCCCGTGGGGGAGGGCTCGGAATCTGCAGCCCGCCACGCCGGAGCACCCCCGCAGTGGGTTCCCATGCGACCTGAACCTCCCCAAGGAGCGCCTGGTCTCATCGACCACCCAACGGCTGAGGAGTGCAGGCGCGCAGAGCAGGACTAGGCGGGCAGCTCCAGCCGCAGTCGCAGCGCAGGGTCCCCTAAGGAAAGCAAGCTGGGCTCCTGACTCAGGTGGGGACTTGAACTTTTATGTCTAGCTGGAGGATTGTATATAAGGCAATCAGCACTCTGTGTCTGGCGGGGCGGGGGAGTGTTGGTTTGTGGATGCACCAATCAGCACTCTGTATCTAGCTAATCTGGTGGGGGCTTGGAGAACTTTTACATCTAGCTAGAGGATTGTAAATGCACCAATCAACACTCTGTGTCTAGCTCAGGGATTATAAATGCACCAATCAGCACTCTGTGTCTAGCTAAAGGTTTGTAAATGCACCAATCAGTGTTCTGTGTCTAGCTAGTCTAGTAGGGACTTGGAGAACTTCTGCGTCTAGCTCAAGGTTCGTAAATGCACCAATCAGCAGCCTGTCAAAAATGGGCCAATCAGCTCTCAGTAAAATGGGCCAATCAGCTCTCTGTAAAATGGACCAATCAGCAGGATGTGGGTGGGGTCGGATAAGGAAATAAAAGCAGGCTGCTCCAGCAAGCGGTGGCACTCTGCTGAGACTTCTTTTGATTATGGGGAGTTTTCTTTTGGGGGGAGGGAGCATCAAATCTTGTTGCTCTTCAGGGTTTGTAGTTGTGTTGTGTTTGTAAGCTGTAACACTTACTTTGAAGGTCTGCAGGTTCGCTCTTGAAGTCCACGGAACAGCCAACTCAGCAGATAAAGGTGAGCATTTCCAGAGATGTAGCTTTTAAAAACTGTAACACTCTGAAAGTTTACAGTTCCTTTTTTGAAGTCAGCATGTACCACGAATCCACCAGGAAGAAAAAAACTGGACACACCTGTAGATGTGAAGGAACAAACTCCAGTCACACCATCTGTAAGAACTGTGATAGTGATCATGAGGGTCAGTGGTTTTATTCTTGAAGTCAGCCAGATGGAGAACTCACCAATTTGGGATACACCCAGATCAACATAGCGTGGATACTTATTAAAAATGCAAATTACTTGGCCCCACGCTTTTTGAGTCGACAATTCTGGGGTGCAGCCCAGAGCCAGGTCTCTGGGTTTAGCAAGATCTTAAGGTGGTTCTGATGCACACTGAAGCTTGAGAACCACGGTCCTGTGTTGTAACTGTCATTTTCTGGCTGTACAAAGTATCTGTTTTATGCTCCTACTCTGGCTTGGTTAGAGACCATCCCTTTCAGACAACTAGGATTTGATCCATGGCAGCCTGAGGAAGCCCACGTATAAGCTGGTTTTAGCTGCTGCTGGCTCCCTCCACTGTCCCTAGGCTGAGTTTCCTAATAGTGTTTACAGATACCTTTCCTCCCCGAGCTTTTGTTACTCCTTGTCCTTCGTTTCAAATGTAGTAAAGTCATCTCATGTCCTGGTGAAGACTGCTGGGGTGTAAAAAGTCGGGCCCTGGGCTTGGAGTGAGTGGCTGCGGGCCCCACCAGGTGCTGCTGTATGAGCTATGGACAGCCAGTTAAATGACCAGCAGGTGTGAAGTATTTGACCCAGGGCTCAAAGCCGCTCCACACATGGCTTCCTAGGACGGTGCCCAGCACCTCTTCCCTTCTGAGTATCCCTCATTTTTAAAACCAGGATGGTACTGCCTACCTCACACAGGCCAGATCTTAAGCAAAACAAGATAGTGGACACTTTATAAACATCAAGACTTGCCAACCAAAGTGTGGCTTATGCCTGTAGTCCTAGCACTTTGAGAGGCTGATCAACTGAGTTCAGGGGTTTGAGATCAGCCTGGCAACCATGGTGAAACCCCATCTGTATTAAAAATACAAAAATTGGCTGGGCACGGTGGCTCACGCCTGTAATCCCAGCATTTTAGGAGGCCGAGGCAGTCAGATCACCTGAGGTCAGGAGTTCAAGACTAGCCTGAGCAACATGGAGAAACCCTGTCTCTACTAAAAATACAAAATTAGCTGGGCATGGTGGTGCATGTCTGTAATCCCAGCTACTCGGGAGGCTGAAGCAGGAGAATCACTTGAACCCAGTAGGTGGAGGTTGCAGTGAGCCAAGATCATGCCATTGCACTCCAGCCTAGGCAAGAAGAGCAAAACTGTCACACACAAAAAATAATAATACAGAAATTGGCCAGGCATGGTGGTGCACACCTGTAATCCCAGCTAGTTGGGAGGCTGAGGTGGGAGGATCACTTGGGCCCAAAAGGCAGAGGTTACAGTGAGCCATAACCACACCACTGCACTCCAGGCCTGGGTGACAGAGGGAGACTCCATCTCAAAAAAAAAATTACTAGAGTATGGCTTGTGGGTCAGCAGCAGTGGCATCCCCTAGGAGTCTTAGGAATGCAGAATCTCAGGCCACACACAGGCCCCTGAATGAGAATCTGCATTTTAACAAGGTGCCAGGGGACACATCTGTAAAGTCTGAGAGGCGCTGATTTAAATAACTAGAAGAATGAGAGACACTACATATGTATCTGTCTTCAAGTTCTTCCGTCACCCCCGCTCCCTCTCAGTGCTTTCCCACCTCCAGAAGAAATGCTGTCCTCTCCCTTGTCTAGAGCAGTCATTCCTAACCAGCTGGCCCATGAGAATCACCTGCACCAACACTTAGGCCAGACCCCAGGCCAATGAAATTAGAATATCTCAGAAAGGGCCCCACATAAGGATTTTTTTTTTTTTTTTTGAGATGGAGTCTTGCTGTGTTGCCCAGGCTGGAGTGCAGTGGTGCGATCTGCTCTTACTGCAACCTCCACCTCTTGGGTTCAAGTGATTCTCCTGCCTCAACCTCCTGAGTAGCTGGGACTACAAGCACACATCACCACGCCCGGCTAATTTTTGTATTTTTAGTAGAGATGGAATTTCACCATGTTGGCCATGCTGGTCTCGAACTTCTGACCTCAAGTGATCCACCCACCTCTGAAACAGAGAAAGTTCCCTTTTCCCCCTCCCAGGTTGTGTGACAGGGGGAGTGCCCCACTTCTTCAGGGTCCTGCTGCTCAAACCTCTAGGGGAGCATAGAGGTGGGCAGTTCGTGGGACTCCCAGCCCGTGGCAGGGTCTAGGGATGAATGGTTATGGCTCCTGAAGCCCCAGTGGGCGTGTGCGCTTTTAGTTTAGCCGTCTGTAGGTGGCTTGTGTTAACCAGCTCAATTTGATCCTCTTCTTGTCGAAAGGACAGAGGGCTTTCTGTATCCGAGTTCTTGCCTTGGTGTACCAGAACTATCAGATCACACGTGGGCTTGGAGAATGGGTACAAGGTTTTATTGAGTGGAAGTAGCTCTCAGCAGGTGGGGGAGCCAGAAGGGAGATGGTTTGCCCCTGAAGTCAAGCCGCTCAGTGGTCCTGACCGCCCCAGCGAAACTCTGCGTCATTCTGTGGGTGGAAGACCTGCAGGCGTGCCGGCGTGCTCCTCTCGGGTCCTCTCAATGTCGAGCTGCATGAGTCTTCCGCCGATGTGTTCCTCGAGACGTCCGGCCGCTTGTGTGTTGCCTG
Source organism: Hylobates moloch (assembly GCF_009828535.3). Taxonomy (NCBI): domain Eukaryota; kingdom Metazoa; phylum Chordata; class Mammalia; order Primates; family Hylobatidae; genus Hylobates; species Hylobates moloch. Next base: position 6,580,370 of record NW_026652295.1, read on the forward strand.
CTAGGGTCTCGGGTTTTTACAGGCACAGGATGGGGGCGTGGCAGGCCAGGATGGTCTTGGGAAATGCAACATTTGCGCATGACGGCGAGCGCCTGTCCTCACCGAGGTCCATGGGCACAGGCCCAGGGGTGGAGCCCCCGCCAAGGACCTGCCCTTCTCCTCCCAGCACTTCCTTGCCCCCTTCCGTACCGCCTCGGCCTCCTAAAGTGCTGGTATTACAAGCGTGAGCCACTGCGCCTGGCCCACATTCGGCTATTTTTTTAATAACCTAGATCATTGTCATGTGGGTCCAGGGTGAAAGCTCCCACAAGCCAACCCCACTATGGTTCCACCCTTCAGTTCCACCGTCTCCCCGGGAGCTCCTTGCCACACCATTTGCCTCACCTCTGCCTCTCCGCAGCTGTACCTCTCCACTCTCTACTCGCCGCACTCCCCACTGCATCACCAAGCACCCCTCACCCCATCAGCCCTGGCTTGCCTTTCCCTTTGGCTCCTAGAACAGTCCTGTGACTTTCACTTGACCAGAATTCAGAGGAAACCCTTATATGGATTTTAAACCTCACACATGGACAGAGCTCTCTCCACCGCGATGCCAAACATCCACTTCTCTGTCCTTCCAACTCTCATCCTGCCTCACTTCCTCTGCTCTCCAATTCCACAAGCAGGTGGTCCCTGCCTTCAGCCACCATTTCTGCCACAGTGTGACACCTACTTGCTGGAAGTTAAAAGGCTTCTCCCAACACCTCTCCAAGGCAACGGCACCACAGCCTTCAGACTACCTGTGCTCAATGCCTGCGGGAGAACACTGGTAAAAGGCGGTTTACTTGGGGAGTTCGCTGCTATTGGGTAAACAAAGGAGGATTTTTCAAGAAACCTCCAGTATCCATAAGACAACAGATCAAAGAGGAGCCCACATAAGCCAAGGGAGGCCCAGTGAAGAAGAAAGGGTTGGCTCTGTTCCACCTGGGAAGCATCGGCCCACCAAGAACTGGGGATTTGAAGGGATCTTTTTCTGTCAGTGGCAAAGCTGGGAGTTCCTCCGGGGCCTGAAGCAGAAAGCAGACAGGACCAGGAGAACATGCATACTTCTCAGAGAAACACAGAGAACAGCCCCGCGGGCTGGACCCTGTAACTGAAGGAAGGAGTCAGGAGCTTTTTGCTCTAAGAGTCCTTGCTGAAACGGCGTAATGTTGTAGGGACCATCGCGGCCCTGTGTTGTACCCTCACACATCTGCACCTATGGCATGCTGGTGGTGTTGAATTCTAGAAGCCAGACTTGAAAATAAATTGTTGTCCATCCTTCCATCACTCACTCATCAAATATGTCACCAATGCCTACTTCATGCTAAGAGCTGGAGAAACACACATCATGAGGGCTGGGCGCGGTGGCTCACGCCTGTAATCCCAGCACTTTGGGAGGCCAAGGCAGGCAGATCACAAGGTCAGGAGTTCGAGATTAGCCTGGCCAATATGGTGAAACCCCATCTCTACTAAAAATACAAAAATTAGCCGGGCATGGTGGCACATCCCTATAGTCCTAGCTACTCGGGAGGCCGAGGCAGGAGAATCGCTTGAATCCAGGAAGTGGAGGTCGCAGTGAGCTGAGATCACGTCACTGACTCCAGCCTGGGTGACACAGCAAGACTGTCTCAAAAAAAAAACAACAAAAAAAACCACACAACACATCATGACACAGCCCTTGACCTTGGAGAGCCCAAAGTCTAGAGAGAGCCAAACAGATTATAAAGTGATGCCTGTGATTTAAAAAAAAAAAAAAAGAAGAGAACGCAGGTAACCAGTGTTTTGGGAACCCAGAAGGGATCCTTCTGTGGGGCTAGGAGATAAGGCAAGGTTAACGGTCCTGAGGATGCCGAAAGCTTCAGGGATGAAAGCAGGGATCCAGCCTTATAAAATATGATTGATCCCTTTCACCTCTTTTTTTCATCCCCAAACATCTCACTTTACTGAAATTGACATCAAAGGCCACTGTTTTTAAGGTTTCGCATCAGAATTGTGAAATGGTTGTCTAGAGAAGTACCGATCCTCTCTAGAGGATCTCAATGAGACAATGTCTATTTCTCCAAACCCTTTAGAAACCCGAACACTCTCACTGAAACAATGAGAAGGTCACTCTGATAGGTGAAATGGTTGTGCTAATTTATATTTCTTAGATTACTAGTAAAACTAAACAACTAAACATGCTTTCAAGATTAATGACATGGAATTTGTCTTTGACGCCTTTTTTGTGCCCTGCTCCGCAGCCACATTGTTTTTTCTTTGATGTCTCTACTTTGTCCCTGTCTCTCCATCTCTGATGTCCTCCACCCGGTCCAGGCCCACATCACTGCTCCCTATTTTCCTGGCCTAAATTTTACCCCTGGCCCCAGTCCTCCAGCCTGCTCCGTGCACCTGCTTCTCCTGCTAAGACAGCCCTTCCATCAGATCACTCCCTCCTTCAGAAGCTCTGAAGGCTCCTGGTTGCTCAACAGATTGAGTCTTCTGCTAGCTTTCCAGGCTGTCCATAGAGGAGACCCTTCCTGCCTAACATCCAACCACCCCTTGTCTCAGCCCGGCCTCTTCCCATCCCTGCATCCCCACCCAACACTGCTCTCTCTTTAAGGCATCACACTTTGGAGCTCCTCTCTGCATCTTTTCCTGGTTACAGGACAGGAAATCTACAACTTGTCCTCCTAATTTCAATGTAAGTTAGCCATTTGTGACCAAGAACCCAGAATCCTCTAGAAACATGTTAACTGCCGACAGCCTGTATCACAAAAGCAGCTTAAACCCAGAATAGAGCTAAACCACAGTGCTAACAGTCCCGTCCCACATACAGGGTTTGGGGAGGCATGATGCTTCCAGAAACAGCACATCACATCAAAGAGACCACAGCTCAGTAAAGTCCCTGCCCTACCACCTACTTAGAAGGAATTTGGGAAGGTTATCTCACTCTCTAAACTTTATTTTCCTTGGTGTCAGAAGTTGGGGGTTCCAGGAGAAAGACACTGAGATGGAGTTTGGCTTGCAGGATATTTATTAGAAATCAACATTTACAGAAAAGAGATGGAGGAATCACAGCTGGGCAGAAGGACCAAGCCGCAGCCAACCCAATGGAAAACTCTGGGGCCTATGTGACAACCCCGAAATTGTCCCCTATTGGCCAGAATGGCCAAGGCTTTATCCCCTTGCCTGGATCAGTCATCGATGTAGACAGCCCAGGGTGTACACTGCATAGAAGGGGCCGACTGCTGGAGGCTCTGGGCTGCACACCTCCATACCCACTGCACTTGTTTATAGAAGGAGGTAATAATAAAAGGACCTATCCTATGTGTTGCAATACGGACATAAATGAAACATTTAGCACATAGCATGTCTGGCACAGAACAGGAATTCAATAAATGCTTGCCGTTATTGTCATTGTCATCACAGGTCCAGTAACAGCTGGAGAAAGAGTCCTCCCCTTCAGTAATTCACCGAGTGCATGCGTTGAGCACTTATCATGTGTCAGGCACAGTTCAAGGATCAGGAGTGCTGCTCTGAGGTTACAGGTGTTCAGTAGGTGGCCATGACAGGCCTTGCCGAGAAAAGAAAACTTGAGCAAAGACTTGACGAGGCTAGAAACAGGAGACAGCCATGCAACTGCCCTAGAGAAGGAGCAAGCCTAGAACGTTCCAGGCCAGAGGGGCTGAACAAAGTGAGCCAGAGGGAATGGGATGGGAGTAAAGGTCAGACAGGCAAGACTGCTACTGGGGTGGAGGGGCAAGTGTCAAAATAAACCAAACTCAGATCTGATCAAGTCTCGCCATCAACTTAAAGGTACAGAAATACAGGGGCAGAGCAACATGGTAGTACAGCGCAACATGGTAATACCTTGAGATTATCATCAGCAAAAGTAAGGCTGTGGGAGACTCTACAGGAAAAGTGACCTAGTTTCTTCAAAAACAGCCAAAAACTGAAAAATTGCAAGAAAGAGGTAATGAAGAGGCTCCTATGGATTAAAACTTGAACAGATCGACCAATCCCACCATAAAAACCTTATTTGGATCCCAGTTCCAACCAGCAAACTCTTACAACTATTCATCAGCATCTTATAACTGAGAAAATATAAACAATGGCTGGACTTTTAACAATAATAAAGAATTGCTACAAATTATTTTTAGGCATCATAATGAAATTGCTTTGTGGGCTTTTTTGAGTCCTTATCTTTAAGAGATAAGTACTGAAATCGTTATGGATAAAATGATAGGATGCCTGAAATTTGCTTCAGAAATAATCAAGGGGTGAGGGAAAGGAGGTGGAGGCGAAAAAAAGACTTGTCCGTATTTGGCAACTGTTGAAGCTGTGATGGGTAAAGATGTATTATGCTGTTCCCTCTACTACACTGTCTTATGTACATTTGCAATTTCCCATAATAAAAGGTTGCAAATACACCTGCCAATGATTCTGAAGCACTGCCTCAAACTCCTCCAGGACACTCCCTCCACAATTACTACGTTGACTGGAATCCACCCATCCCCTACCTGGAATCTCTTGGACATCCTCAGACCCTCCAGTGATCACTGAATGGAATGCTGATTTTCTCCAGCGTTTAAAGCCACAAGCAGGTTTTTCCAGGCCCACCTGACCTTCCACAGCTTGAGGGCATCCAGCCAACGTGCCTGACTGTGGATGGTAAACAACCAGTGAGCTCACAATTTCTAAGGGCTAGAGAGACCCAAGAAAATCTCATGCATGTGTGCAACAAAAGACTGTTTATAAGAATGTTTATAGTTGCTATATTCCTAATTGCCAAAAACGGAAACACCCAAATGTCTATCCACAACAGATGGGTAAATAAGATATGGTATAATTATGTGATGGAATACTACACAGCCATGAAAAAGACCAAACTTCACATACATGCTGCTACAGAGATGAATTTCACAGACAAAATATCGAGTGACAGAAGCTGGAGACAAAAGACTATATATTATCTGATTCTATTCATACGAAGCCAAAATTAGTGTGTTACGGGAAGGGAGGGCTACTTACCAGAAAGAGGCATGAGAGTTTCTGGGGATGCTGGAAATGTTTTATACCTTGTGGTTACTTGGAAAACATATATGTTAAATTTGGTCAACTATACACTTAAGATTTGTGTGCTCTACTGTGGGTTATATTTCAATCTTGTGGGGTTTTTTTTATTTAAGAAAAAAATTTTATTATTCCCATCACCATGAAATGGAGGCAAAAAATAAACACAGGAAAGGAAAAAATTTTTCTAAGAGAGTCTTTTTTTAATTACTCTTTTTCTGAGACCGTGTCTTGCTCTGTTGCCCAGGCTGAAGTGCAGCGGCTCGATCAGCTCGCTGCAGCCTTGATTCCCGGACTCAAGTGATCCTCCCACCTCAGCCTCCTGAGTAGCTGGGACCACAGACAGTCACCACTGTGTCCCGCTAATTTTTTTTTTTTTAATTTTTGTAGTGATGAGGTGTTGCCCAGGCTGGTCTCAAACTCCTGGGCTCAAGCGATCCTCCCACCTCCCAAAGTGCTGAGACTACAGGCATGAGCCACCGCACCCTGTCATTCTAAGGGAGTCTTATGTGTTGGATAATCATATAATATATTAGCCAAATTTGGAGAGTTCTAAGAGTAAAAACAAGTGCTATTAAGAAATATGTCAGGCTGGGCATGGTGGCTCATGCCTGCAATCTCAGCACTTTGGGATGCTGAGGTGGGAGGATCGCTTGGGCCCAGGAATTCAAGACTAGCCTGGGCAACAAAGTAAGATCCCATCTCTTGAAAAAAAATATTAAAAAAAAAAAGTAGTGTGTCAGAACAACAGGCCTAAGCCAGGCTGTGTGGCTACCCTGATTTAATTTATTGGATGTTGACTTCTGGGATCCCTTTCCTGCTTGCACCAGTACCTCTCAACCAGTCTACACAGTCCAATCTCCTCTGCAGCTTTTAAGAATCCCCTGCTTGGGAATATTGCTTTCCTTGGGAATTCTGGTTTACTTGGTGGAGAAGAGGGCCTGGTTGTCCCCTTTTTTTTTTCTTTTAACTCTCCAAGTAATTCTAATGTACAGCCAGAGTGGACAACATTGCCTCAGGCACAGGATAGTGGTAGTCCACCAAATGGCTCAGCGTGTCCCATCAGCTGGCAAATTAGGAAATAATAATACTAAGGCTGTGTAGAGAAGATAAAGGGACAGTTTTCTTCTGTATGAGTTTCTATGTATTTGAAGGGAAACATGCCCCGTGCATGAACCTGTACTTCCATGTTCATCTTGTATTTCAAAGTCTTGTGCCCAGTTCACGGATTCTTGTCTGTTGAGCTTTTAGCTCTGACACTTATGTTGGATGTTTTTAATTTTGGTTATTAAAATTATCTTAGTTATCCAAACAAGATGACCAACCATCCTGGTTTGCCTGGGACTGTCCTGCTTTTCACCTCAAAAGTCCCACATCCCAGGAAACCAGCATCTCTGGCAAACGGGGATGGTTGGTCACTCGCAATAAAACACATTATTCTGGAATAGTTCTGGTGGCCACATGATTTAAGGAAATTAGATTGTGGATCTGGAAACTGCTAAGAATTCGGGAAAATCTCCAGCCCCAGCACTGCAGACCCAATTTAGATAATAACTCTTTTCCACTTTTCCAAATTCCTGTCCACTGTGTGTGGGAAGCTCAGCCTCAGGCCACACTGGCCAGTACAGCTGACAGGCCCAGGGACATTCCTGTCTTCTCCCATCTCACCTCCCTTCCTTCTGATATTGTGCGAGCACCAAGATAACTCATGCACTTCTACTTCCCACCCTGCGTGCAGCAGAGAAACATCGCTGGCGTCTCTCTGCCTTTAACAAGCCCGCCTTTGCTTCCAGCTCTGAGAAAGCACGTTATCTGTGTGCTCAGCTCCTGAACCTGGGCACCCCTCTGCTTTGGTCTCTAACCTGACTTGAAGACGGCCTCTTCACCCCACCATTTCTGTTTGTTTGTTTTTTTTAATTCCTTTTACACACACACACCACACAATTTTGTTTTGACCAATGGATTCACATCACATATTTTTTCCTCCCAAAGAAGGTTCACACTCAATCTTCTTTGCAAGCCAAATACTTTGCATATCTGAAAGCACATCCTTAGATCATGTGGTGTGTTTTTTTTAAGTATTATAAAAAGGGATTTCTGGGCCGGGCACGGTGGCTCATGCCTGTAATCCCAGCACTTTGGGGAGGTTGAGGCAGGCAGATCACCTGAGGTCAGGAGTTCAAGACCAGCCTGACCAACATGGAGAAACCCCGTCTCTGCTAAAAATGCAAAATTAGTTGGGCGTGGTGGTGCATGCCTGTAATCCCAGCTACTCTGGAGGCTGAGGCAGGAGAATCGCTTGAACCTGGGAGGTGGAGGTTGTGGTAAGCCAAGATTGCGCCATTGCACTCCAGCCTAGGCAACAAGAGTGAAACTCCATCTCAAAAAAAAAAGAAGAAGAAGGGATTTCTGAATTAGTTGATATCTACTAATACTTTGCTGTCAATTCTAAAAGGATTGGAAAACAGAAAATGTACAGCCGCTGTAAGCTTCACAAGTGAGCAGTGAGCCAATTAGCAGCTCCCTCCCCTTTTTAAAAATAAGAATCCGAGCTGGGCATGGTGGCTCACATCTGTAATCCCGGCACTTTGGGAGGCCAAGGAGGGTGGATCACTTGAGATCAGGAGTTTAAGACCAGCCTGGCAAACATGGTAAAACCCCCTCTCTACTAAAAATACAAACATTAGCCAGGCATAGTAGTAGGCGCCTGTAATCCCAGCTACTCGGGAGGCTGAGGCAGGAGAATTACTTGAACCCAGAAGGCGGAGGTTACAGTGAGCCAAGACTGCACCACCACACTCCAGCTCTGGGTCACAGAGCAAAGACTCCATCTCAAAAAAAAAAAAAAGAAAGACAGAAAATCTCTTTCTTTCATCAACATATGATACCCCTTTTCCTGCAAAACCTACTCATTTTCACTCACTTAATATGTCTAAGAAATGGTACTTCACTTTATGCCCAGTAACAGACCTCGAGGGCCATTCCCATGTGGCTGAGAAAGCTTCCCTCTTTCCCTTGCAGACAGATGTACATTGCTAGCTGTTAAAGTGATGAAGAAGACACAGTACCCAGAAAAGAATAACCAGTGACACTCCCCATAAACACGTTCGTGAGGAACAGCAGTCAGAGAAAAAAATGCCTGCACTAGAACCAACTTTCAGAACTGCTACTAGCCAGCTATGAGACATCTTTTGCCTCTCAAAGCTTTAGTTTCTCATCCATAAAATAAGGCATTTGCACAAAATCATCTCCACAACCTTCTTTCTACTCCAAAATGCTATGATCTTCCTTACTGCATTATTCTTTATTCCTCCTTCATCATTTACTTCCAAAGCATAGTTCACAGGAGTCAAGTATATGCTGAAAAAAATAAGATAATGAATAATTACAATCAGTACATGTTAAAGATTAAACAAGCCAATTTAAAAAATACAAATAGTAAATATATATGTTGCAAAGAAAAAACACAAATGGTTGATAAATATATAAAAAGATGCTTAACCTCACTAGCAATCAGAAAAATTAAAATTAAAATGAGATGCTGTTTTTTCTCCATTGAATTGGTAAAAATGTAAAAGAATGATAATGTCAACCACTGGCAAGGATGTGGGGAAACAGGAGTGTAACTCAGCACAGACTCCTTAGGGACCATTTCACATTGGCCACAAGCATGTGAAAGTTTAGGTACCCTTTCATCTGAATCTATAAACCTATACTGCAGAGTATTCATATATGTTGCACCACTGTGTGTACTTTTAAAAAATCGAATACAAACTAAAGGCCTTTCTACAGGAGAGTTTGTTGAACATGCTTCATCCAAAGATAGATTAAAGGCACTTATCTTTCCTTTAGGAATCTGCCCATTGGACTTCAGGATCAAAAAAAAAAAAAAACAGTTAAGGTTAACTCTTCTCTCAGCCAAGAACTATAATTTGCATTGGCATCTACCAGTTAGAATGAGTCGCTTCCATCTTTCTTGCGTTGGGCACAGAGATCACATTTGAAGGTGGTTGTTTCTCTACCTTCCGTGCCATTCTTCAAAATGGTAGCGAGAAATCGGAAGGAAATCCAGCATGCAGAAAGAGAAACCCTGTAACAAGGCTGTCTCTCGGAGCTGAGAGTATCTTTCAGGGTTGCAAGTCACACATGTGAGCCAGCCTGAGAAACATCCTAAACCATCGGAAAAGTCCAGGTATCTCCACTACAGGTAACTTCAGTCTGAACTTCAGTATTTCTTGGGGTCAAAAAAGTCACCATAGAAGGGGAAAAAAATTCAGACCAGCTGTAGTATGAGGAAGCCTGGGCAGAAAACAAGCTCATCAAGACAGAGGAAGCAATTCTGTCTTCTTCAAGTTGAAACAAGACCTGCACTCCTCAAAAGGGACACTGCCCAATAAAGAAAGCACACGGGGTATAAGAAAACCTCACTCCTCATAAGAACATGCATTTCAAAATGGAAGATGAGGCCGGGCGCAGTGGCTCATGCCTATAATCCCAGCACTTTTAGGAGACCAAGGCAGGAGGATCAACTGAGGTCAGGAGTTCGAGACCAGCCTGGCCAACATGGTGAAACCCCATCTCTACTAAAAAATACAAAAGTTAGCTGGGCCTGGTGGTGCATGCCTGTAATCCCAGCTACTTGGGAGGCTAAGACAGGAGAATCACTTGAACCCAGGAGGTTGCAGTGAGCCGAGATCACGCCACTGCACTCCAGCCTGGGTGACAGAAGCAAGACTTCATTAAAAAAAAAAAAAAAAAAAAAAGGAAGATAAAGGGTTCAAAGAGTTTTCGAGATGATAGACACTTCTCATACACAGCACTAATTTTTAGTTAAAAATGTGTAGCCTTCCCAAGTACATTAAAAATTAACTAAAAGAAGAAAAAGTTGGTTGGACCCACTCTTGCTTGGGAAATTTCATTGCCCTGAAGTTTCTGAACATATGGTTCTCTATACAAACAAAAGAGAAGACAGTCTATCTAAAAGCAAGTACAAATGTATTTTTATGGAAATAAACTATACACAGATTCTAGGCTAAATAGCTAATCATTAAATACACACACAGAGTCCTGGCCATTGCCACACCAATGACTAAATGCCTTTAACAATCAACATCCTGGAGGTTTGAACATTTCCTTCAGGAGCCTCGTGTTTTTACAGACACCATCTCATTTTTGTATATAACATTCTCAGGATGTTCCTAGACTCACCGTGTTTTGTAAGTATAAAAAGTGAGATGCCAAAACCTACCTAACTGACTTGCCCAAGGTCATAGAGCCATTAGTCAGGGCCTCGATGCCAGGCCTGCAGAGCACACAGCAAACTACCTGTGCCTCTTGGGGGCCAGCATCACAAAAACTATATTTGAACCTTTCAACAACCATTTTGGACACGATCTTTCTCCAAACCACATTGTAATAAAGTTGTCACTTTGGTTCCAAGAATACTCTTTGATGGCGAAGAGTTCAACAAGCCTCTTCCTCTATCAAAACTGGTTTGCCCAGACGGCCTAGCTCAACAGGTGGGAGGAAGGGCAAATCTGGGAACCAGGACCTGCAAACAGAGCCAACTCAAAACAAAATCCAATCATCACCCTAGCAAGTTTCCTCAACCTGGGTGTGAGATTAATTCCCGTTCTGGGCATAAGTCAGAACCTTTACTCTCAGTGTCAACAGCAACCAACCAGCAAAATCCTAAGACATTGTCTCAGTATCCCTTACAATTCATTGCTTGTTCATTCCTACAAGGCCCTTCAGGTTCCTGTCTCAGTTCTTGGCCCCAGGCATCTTGAACAAATACTAGCCAGGCAATGTTCTGTGCTCTCTCTCACCTCTGGGACTTTGCACATTTGTGTCTCTATCCAGAAAACTATCTTCTTGGTACCCTCGTCTACACCACTCCTTACACACCCAGCTTCTCCCCATCTTAGAGGTCACTTCTTCCAGGAAGCCCTCCTGGCCTGTCTCAGTTATGTGTTTCTGTATCACCCTGTATTTCTCCTATCATAGGACACAATATGACCCTCTACATCTGCCTCCTCTATTTAAACCATAAACTCCATGAGGGCGGGAGCTGGGTCTGTCTTCTTAGCCATTGTATCCCCAGCACCTTGCATAGCATCAGATTGTGGATAAATGAGCAAGTGAATACATGAAATTAACAAACATCTATGGTTTACCGTTACAGCAGGCCTGCTGCTGGACAGAGGATAGAAAGATAAACTTATGCCCTCTGCCTTCAGACAAATTGTCATCTATCAATCCATAATGATTTCTTATCTTTATTTCACATATAGATAGACTTTTATAAAAACACAGCTACCCAACATGAGCCCTGAAGCTGATTCTTACTGGAATGAGAATGTCCTTCTCTGTGCTGTCAGTGGTGTCTCAGAAATGTTTACATCCAGACTTGGCCTTTAAACTCCTGCTTTGTGAGAAGCAACAAATAGATAAGAATACTCTGCATTACAAGCAAGCATCGTGCCTGCTGGCTTCAGGCTCCCCAGAGAAATGAGATTCCAGAAGTTCATCTGTTTCAGGATTTTTTTTCTGTTTTTTTCCCTGGAGAAAGGGTCTCGCTCTGTCACCTGGCTGAAGTGCAGTGGTGAGATCATGGCTCACTGCAGCCTCCAACTCATAGACTCAAGCAGTCCTCCTGCCTCAGCCTCCCAAGAAGCTGGGACCACATGTGCGTGCCACCACGCCTAGCTCATTTGTTTTTATTTTTTGCAGAGACAGGGTCTCCGTATGTTGCCCAGTCTGGTCTTAAACTCCTGGACTCAAGAGATCTTCCTGCCTCAGCCTCTCAAAGTGCTGGGATTATAGGCATGAGCTACCACTCCCGGCCTCAGAAGCTGATCTGAATAGGAATAAACGTAGAGTGAGAAGTGAGACAGAGGTTTTTGTTTTGTTTGCAGCTGTCCTTTCCGCAAAAGAACTACAAAAAACACAGCACCTCCATCCCTTCTGCCTTCTAAACTAAAAAGGAACACAGTCCACAGGCCCTTGACTTTACCTTTCTGAGCTGTTTCTAAACTAGGCTCCACCCCATCCAACCCCTTGATACCATTACCCAAGTCTGTGGTTCTCAAAGATGGTCCAAGGACCAGCAGCACCAGCATCATCTAAGAACTTATGAGAAATGCAGGTTCTCAGGCCCCACTCCAACACACTGAATCAGAAATACTGGGGTGGGGCCCAGCCATCAGTGTTTTTATCAAGGGCTCTACGAATTCTGATACACACTCAAATTTGAGAGCTACTGCCTAGGTCCTTATCACAGCACTTACTGCAAGCTGAGTCGTCTTGCTTATTTATTTAAATGTCTTATTTCTTGTCCTCCTTCACTGGAGGATTTCAGCTGCATGAAAGCTGGGACCTTGTCCATGTGGCTCAGGGCTCTGCACCTTCTGTGACTTAGAAAGCGGCCATCACATAATAGGTGCACAGTAAATATTTTTCAAATAAACAAATAAATCTTCCTATATTTGCTTGTTTTCCTCAATTTCCAAGGAGCTGGCCCTGAACAATCCCAGAAGTTAAAGCACCCTTGTGAGTCATCTGGGCAAGCAGCTGGTTATCAACTTGGTGATAAGGCTCCAAGGACAGGAGGTGAATGCGGCACAGCCTGACCCCATGTCCCCTTCGCCCAAATCCCCAAGGCTGGAGTGCCCCCTCCCAATCGTGCTGAACTCACCTTTCCCTATTTCAGAGGCCTGATGTTGTTCCACCACCGAGACATCCTGGACTCATGAATGGATTCAGGATCACCAAGGAGATTGCCTGTACAGGTGAACCAGCTCGTGGCCGCCCATTCCTCTGCAGAGTCCTCCCTCCCTCGGGGCACTCTCCCCTTCTTCACTAACTACAGCACCCAGGGAAGCAGAAGCCAGTTGTCATTATGATGCATAAAGTCCCATCTCCAGGTTACATAGCAGAATTGTTTGAGAAGTTCTTCCCTTACTAGTCGAAAGGGCAGGAAAGGCAGATCTTGGGGGAAGAGACAAGAGAAAAAGCCATTCAGAGAAAAGAAAGATCATCGCTGCTTCTCACACCAACCGGTGCTCATTTTATCTCAGGGACTACTCATAAGCCTAAAATGTACACATCATGCTGACCGTTCCTCAAAATAAGGAAACTAAGGCTTAGAGAGTAACTTTTCCAGCCAGATGTGTGGTGGCTCACACCTGTAATCCCAGCGCTTTGGGAGGCCGAGACAGGTGGATCACTAGTGGCCAGGAGTTTGAGACCAGCCTAGCCAACATATAGTGAAACACTGTCTCTACCAAAAATACAAAAATTAGCCGAGTGTGGTGGTGGGCACCTGCAATCCCAGCTACTCGGGAGGCTGAGGCAGGAGAATCGCTTGAAACCCGGAGGCAGAGACTGCAGTGAGCAGAGATCACGCCTCTGCACTCCAGCCTGGGCAACAGAGCGAGACTCCGTCTCGAAAAAACAAGAGAGTATCTTTTCCAAAATCTTACAGTGGACCATAACCCTAACTCGGCTCTGACTCCAAAGCCTTTTCTTAATCTCTGGCCCCTCCCTTCCATGGCCCTGCCAGCAGCCGTTCACCCAAACAGGGAAAGAGAGAATGCATTTTCAGGAGGGAATAAGCCAGGTGACTTGAAGAGCCAAGAGGACACCTGGCTTCTGGCGTCTCCACCCACCGCCCTGCCCTGAGGCCGCCACGCCTCTCTTCCTGGATTTGCCCTGGGCCTGCCTGGGACGGTTAATATTAACGAGCACTCAGCACCTTCAGGTTCCCAAGGCCCCTGTGGAAGGTGGGATGCTGACTCACAGCCTACGTAGCAGCCACATGTTTCCACAGCTCCCAGCAGCAGCAGCCAGCAGGCGCCTCCTGTGTCCTATGAGCTAACAGGAGGAGACCCCTGATTAGGGCAAGGAAGGGGAAGCTGCTGTTTTCAATGTCTCCACTGGAGGAGGGAAGCTGGAGGGGCTGTTAGCAATGGAGGGAGAAGGAATTCTGAGCAGCTTCACAAAAAGCTTCCATGAGATGGCTTCCCACTGTCCCCTCTGCCTTTTACATCTCTAAAGGATTGATCCGCTTTTACCCAATCACACCAACTAACACGCAAGGGGAGGTTGGGATGCTGTGGCATGAAGATTTACAGAAAGCGCACTGGCACAAACGAGGAAGGGCTTAATGCGACCCTGCAGGATGCTCAGCACCTCCAAAGACAGCGTGAGGATTCCAAAGGCCAAGGCCCCAGGTCAATCTGCCCCCCCTCCACCCTCCCCCTCTGTCCAAACAGCACCTGGGGCTTTCATGTTGAAAGGTCTCTAGGTGAGGATGGGAAAACTGGGCTCCCTTCTTCCTGCCCCTGTGCCTCTCATCAAAACCAAATGAAAACGTGATGTGCAATTACAAACACGAGAGAGAGTAGGACCAACAAACTTAAATCTCATTATCCTGAAGGGAAGCTTGCCCTGCTTCTCAGGGATGCCTTTAAATCTAAGAGACTGGGCGATGCAGAGACAGGCATGGGTATGTTGGCACACGTGCAGCCATCCTCTCTACTGTGATGTTCCCAAGAGTGTTAGAAACCTCAGTGAGTTCAAATACAGCCACTCCCACCTCTGAGCAAGGGGTACTGGAGGAAGGTGAAATCGGCTCAGGGTAGTTCAGGGGGGAAGGCCAGAACCACCCCTGGGCAGAAGGGAGGGTGCCAGGCACCAGCCACAGGCAATCCAGCCCTCGGCCACAGCCCTGAAATAAAGCCTTGGCTTTCGGGAGCTGGAACTCACATTGCTTCTGCTCCGCTGCAACATGCCTGGGTGCTCCGCGCTGTGGGCGCTGGCTCATCGCCCCTCTGATTCACACCGTTATTAAACCAGCACTTAGGCAAGAAGCAAAATCATCCAGGGCCCAGCACTCTGGGCAAAAACTGAAGAGCATGCAACCTCGGAATACACAGATGGATGGGGAAACAAATGGTGTGGCTGCTCAGCCCACTTTCTGTTCCAAATGACGTCTACACGTCCCCCTGGAGCAGAGGAAAGCCACAGGTGGAGAAGCTGAGCTCTCTCTGGACTACACTGGCTTCTCCCTGGCATCACCCTTTCCCATTGCTGTGACACCCTGACTTAGGCACCAGAACTAACGCACGGGGCCGCAGCATCCCTCGCCAGCCCATGCCCCAGCTGCAGGTCACATCATGTGGCTCACATCAGGCCTGCAGTCTGGGTTAGCTGTGCTGGGGGCCCAGAGGCTGTGGCTCCCTCATATGACCCTGGTTTCGACAGTGGGTTAAAGTTCAGAAGCGTCCTGGTAAAAACATCCCTGGTGATAAGCTGCACCTTTCCTGGCAGATAACCCCAGCACGAGTGAAAACATTTTACAACACCTCTGAGCTGTTCTTCCAGCAGCCTCACTCATGAAGGCCTCTAACCAGTCTTTCTGTACTGATCACCAATTACAACTGCATTAACAGAATTTTAACATTTTTTTCCAAAATAAACAATGAGCTTGGTGTTTTATTTTCCAACACACTGCTTCAACATCTAGCTTATTTTTAGTGAAATAAACCACCCATCTTCCAAGCAGTGTTTTCAGAGGTGAAGTCAAGGAGATTTTTCTGCTTTCAGGCTGCTCGTGGAATCAGGGTTTGGGATTCACCAAACGGACCTAGGAAATGTTGATATTCGGAGTCACCCCTGAGCTCCAGTTGCTGGCATGAGGGAGACAGGTATAGGGCTCTTCCAAGGGGACCTGAACTTTGTCGTCTAGCCAAAATGTTCAACCAGACCTAGAATCTTTAAGGATCCTCTAGCATGGGCCATCAAAACATCCAAAGGGGAGACTGTTACTAGGTGTGGCTGACTTGGGGTAAGGGGGTACCAGATACAAAAATGCAGCCCAAGCCTTTGTGAGCTTCCGGGGCAGTTCAGAAGACAAGAGCAAAACACAGGAAAGGTAACAGAAATACAGAGTTGTTGGACCCAAGGCCTCTACAGTATGGTCATCGTTTAGGTGGAAAGCGAGCAGCTTAGATTTTTAAAAGCGGGTTGGGGGGTTGCATAGAAGACAGGGCAGGCCAGGAGCAGTGGCTGTCACTTGCAATCCTGGCACTTTAGGAGGCCAGGGTGGGAGGATCACTTGAGCCCAGGACATGGAGAGATTCCATCTCTCTAAAAGAAAAAAAAACTTTTTATTTTAAAAAATAATAAAGAAGACAGACTAATCATTGTGGGCTGTGGGTTTGGAAAGGGATGGTGAGACAAAGAACTTGCTAAAGAGGCTTTCAATCAGAATGGAAAACAGCTGCTACTCTCCCAACTGCCTCCTAGCCTCCTGACTCTCTTTCTCCACACTCCCCCGGGCATTCTCACCCACAGCTTCAACTACTACCTCCACAGGATGACTCACAAACCTTTATCTCCAGTCTGGCCCTTTCTCCTCAACTCCAGACTCCAGTGGTCTGTGAGGTAACTTCCCTCCATCCCAACTAGTGACTCTAACTTACCATCTTTTTTCTCTCTGCTGTGCCTGCTTTGGCTACCCTCCTATCTCCCATTGCTGTGCACCTACCAAAGGGAGAGGCCCACACAGACAACCTGGGTTCATCGTAGACTGCTCCTCCCTGCTGCCCCGTGTCCAAGCCCAGCCCGCTGTACCCTCTAATTGACTCACAAGCCAGCCCTCCTGTCCGCCCCAGGCGCATGTTGTCTTAGTCTCAAGTCCTCATTATTTCTGTTGCCTTCTCCCGGGTTGCCCAGACTCTGGTCTTGGTGCCCTCTGACTTTTCATAACAGGTCAGTCTTGCTAAAACAGTCTTCTACTTGGCCAGATATGGTGCCTCATACCCGTAATGCTAACACTTTGGGAGGCCAAGGCAGAAGGATCTTTTAAGACCAGGAGTTCAAGACCAACATAGCAAGACCCCATCTCTACCAAAAAATAAAAAACTATCGGGCATAGTGGCATACACCTGTAGTCCCAGCTACTCAGGAGGCTCAGGCAGGAGGATTGTTTGGAGGCCCCAGGAGTCTGAGGCCGCAGTGAGCCATGATCATGTCACTGCACTTCAGCCTGAGAAACAGAGCAAGACCCTGTCTGCAAACAACAATAACACCAAACAAACAAGCAAAAACAATCTTCTACTAAACCCTTCAGTGGTGAACGCACATGAAACCCTCTCTTCAAAGCATGGCCATAAACTGAGAGACCTGGGCTTTGCCCCAAGGCACCGAACTACAGTGTGCACAGCATTTTCAAATAATGATTTTAAAAGCTTAGCACGTACTTAGCAAGACTAATTAGTTAAAATAGGAAGCTGCCAGATGGTGCACATTGTTAATGACACCCATTGGAAGGCCACCCAAGAACGCTCGAAGTTGATTTTAAAGTGCTGTTTCCTGTTGCTGCCCCTGCACCCACGTAGTTCATTTGGGATCTGCAGATGAGACTTTCAAGGTCAGGTCCAGCTACCTTCCAGCCTCCAGGTACACCAAGTTCCACTCAGTTTTGATCCACTTGAGAGGATTGGAATGGACCATGCTCTCTCCTCCCTCCATGCCTGACCACGATGTGCTCCCCTCTGATTTCCCTGGTGACCCAGTGATTCTCCATCAGAGCCAATTTTGTCTCCCAGCAATGCCTGGAGACTTTTTTAATGGACACAACCTGGAGAATGCAGGGTTGCTATCACCAGCATCTAGTGAGTAGAGGCCAGGGATGCTCTAAACATCCTACAATGCACAGGGCAGCCCCCACCACAGAGACTTATCCAGCCCAGAATGTCAGTAGTGCCGAGGTGGAGAACCCTGGTCCAGATTCAGCTTGACTCTCCCCAACCCAGCTATTCAGAAGTTTTCTTCTCTTCCGTGAAACCAAGAGCAGCAGACTTCCTGCTTCAGGTCCAAAACTCTCTTGCAGCAATGATCACACTGATGTGACTGTTTTCTTCTCAGGCCCTTTCCTAAGTTCCTTGAGGGCAAGAAATGTGTCTTCTTTTTTTTTGAGATGGAGTCTCACTCTGTCACCCAGGCTGGAGTGCAGTGGCGCGATCTCGGCTCACTGCAAGCTCTGCCTTCCGGGTTCACGCCATTCTCCTGCCTCAGCCTCCCAAGTAGCTGGGACTACAGGCGCCCGCTACCACGCCCGGCTAATTTTTTGCATTTTTAGTAGAGACAGGGTTTCGCCATGTTGGCCAGGATGGTCTTGATCTCTTGACCTCGTGATCCACCCGCCTCGGCCTCCCAAAGTGCTGGGATTACAGGCGTGAGCCACCGCGCCCGGCCGTGTCTTCTTAATCTCTTTATGACACGGAACATAACACTTCGTAAGGTCTCAGTGACTGACATGCAAAGAAAAAAATAACTGCGTCTGTTCAAGGCCAGAAGTAATTATATAATGCATCTAAGAATAACGTCTACCCACCAAGATTCACACTCTCTTATTTACACTATCACGAGTGACAAGCAATGTATAATCACTAGTGACATTTAACATATGAAGACTGCCATGTGCTAAGTATCCCAAAGAACATAGATTGTAGACACGATTGTTTTTCACTTCAGCTTACACATTAAAACTAGCTGGTGAGTCAGTATATCAAGGTCAAAAGAGTATTTCAAATATCAACTACTGCTCTTAGCCAGCCACAAAAAATACATATCTGTGCTCAGTGATGTGCTGCCTTGAGAAAAGTGAGGAAATGGAGACAGGAACATCAGTCAGAAGAACACATTCTTGGGAAGACTGTATAAAAGACAAAGCCCTCGGAACCCTAGGAGGGGCCGGATGCAGTGGCTTATGCCTGTAATCCCAGCACTTTGGGAGGCAGAGAGGGGCAGATCACCCGAAGTCAGGAGTTCGAGACCAGCCTGGCCAACAATCGCAAAACCCTGTCTCTACTAAAACTACAAAAAATGAGCTGGGCGTGGTGGCACGTGCCTGTAATCCCAGCCACTCAGGAGGCTGAGGCAGGAGAACTGCTTGAACCTGGGAGGCAGAGGTCGCAGTGAGCTGAGATCACGCCACTGTACTCCATCCAGCCTGGGTGACAGAGTAAGATTCTGTCTCAAAAAAAAAAAAAAAAAAAAAGACTGTTCCATTCTCAGACACTTACTGAGCACCTTTACAAACCACCTTCCAGATGCCTGCACAGTTTAAGAATTTTAACTTACATAATAAGTATATATTTATTTGATTTCAAAGCAAAGGGTAAAAAGTTAGATTAAGGAATAATTTTTCCTAAAAAGCTCAACAAACATGTGGAATAAGTGAGGAAATTAACTTTGTTATTGAATATATAACTGCTATGTCATATTTGCACAGAAAGCCACAAGTCTGGTCCAAGGAATTTATTTGTTAGGAGATCACTTTCAATAGAGCAGGGAGAGTTTGGTTTCTCTTTGGTCAAATATTTCTATGTATTAGAGTTCAAAATGGGCACAGTGACTCGCTCCTGTAATCCCCACATTTTGGGAGGCTGAGGCAGGAGGATCTCTTGAGCCCAGAGTTTGAGACCAGCCTGGGCAACACAGCGAAACCCATTCTCAAAAAAAAAAAATATGTATACACAAAAATTAGCTGGGTATGGTGGCGCATGCCTATAGTTTCAGCTACTCAGGAGGCTGAGGTGGGAGGATCACTTGGACCCAGGAAGTTGAGACTGCACTGAGCCATGATTGTGCCACTGCACTCCAGCCTGAGCAGCAACAGAGTGAGACCCTGTCTTAAAAAAAAAAAAAAAAAAAAAAAGTTCAAAATGAATCCTAAACCCAAACCCAAAGCTGCCTGGATGAGAAAACTTGAAGAAAATAGATTTTTGTCTGGCACATAACCCATTATATACAGCCATTGCACATTTTACACGGTATTCCTGTTGTTTCCCTATAGCTTTAATCGAGCTGCTGAAGGTGCCCAATAAATTACCACACATATTAAAAAGGTGACTATCATGGTTGGTGGGAATGTAAAATGGCCCAGCCTCTGTGGAAACCAGTTTGAGGGTTCCTCAAAAAGTTAAACAGAGAATTACCATATGACTCAGCAATTCTCCTCTGGGTGTACACCCGGGGGAATTGAAAGCAGAGACTTGAACAGATGCTTGTACACCCATGTTCATAGCAGCACTACTGGCAATAGCCAAAAGATGGACCCAACCCAGGTGTCCATCAGCAGGTGAATGGATGAAGAAAATGTGGTCTATCCACACCATGGAATACGATTCAGCCTTAACAAAGAAGGACATCCTGACCCGTGCTACAGCATGCCTGCGCCTCGAAGATATCATACGCAGTGAAATAAGCCGGACACAGAAGGACAAATGTCCTTCCACTCACACGAGGCACCTACGATCATCAAATTCCTAGAGACAGAAAATAGAATGGTGGTTGCCAGGGGCTGGAGGGAGGGAAAAATGGGAAGCAATTGTTTAATGGGGACAGAGTTTCAGTTTGGGAAGATGAAAAAGTCCTAGAGATGAATGGTGGTGATAGTAACAGGACAACATGAATGCATTTAATGCCACTGAGTTGGAAGAATAGTTGAAATGGTAAATTTTATGTATGTTTTACTATAATAAAGGAAAAGAAAAGCAGATCCTGCCCTGAGGATAATCCAACCCTCCAAACGCTTAATGCCTGGGGCCACCCAGGCACTGATCCTTCCTACCCAGACCTTAAAAACCGTCACCCTCATAGGTAACAGGGAGATACTCAAAGGCTTTGGGGGATGGGAATTTACCCCAGCCGGACAAGTTTAACACATTTCATACAGGAGAAAGAAAGAGCTTAAAGAGACCTCGTTTTCCAAGACTGAACTCATAACTCCAACAGTGTTGATTTAAGCCAAAGTGCCTAAGTACCTAGTGTATCTCACTGGTAGGACAAAGGTGACACTTTCTTCCTACCTTTCCCAGGCCCTTCTGAAGTATGGGGACAGGAGATGGTCCCTCACCTCCAGCTGCCCATGGTTCTTACTAAAACTATGAGGGAGAGGAAGGAGCTTACGTGCAAAAGGAAAAGTGTCAGTAGAGCGCAAAGAGGAAGGGAGGAACGGTAAATTCGGGGAAACAGCTGCGACCAACAAGCTGGTACCAGGGGCACAATGACTGTGTCTGTGATTCACTAATCCAAGAAGTCAGGATTAGGGCGTGGAAGGAGGAATTCGTGTTTCTGGAAGTCCTTCCACAAAATTGCAGCCTCTTGTCTTGAAGCAGCATTGCACACTGTAGCTGGAAAAAAAATTGTATTAGCCCCAGAAGTACTAGCAACATGCAGGGAAGCACAGAGCAGGAGATTTAGGGTAAACAGCACAAGGAGCTTCTCCCAAGGAACGCCTATTGTACTGCACTTTTAGCTTCACTACTTAATTGTCAAACATTTCCACCTGCTTTATAGCACGTCTCAATAACACTTCACGATGCAAGAAATGTATGCGCTTAATTAAAATAGATTTCATCCAGGTGTGGTAGCCCATGCCCGCAATCCCAACACTCTGGGAGGCCAAGGCAGGAGGATCACTTGAGCCCAGGAGTTTGAGACCAGCCTGGGCAACATAGTGACAATTGCTGCCCTGATCCCTGGCACACGCACCCCACCACTTCCAGTCTCTACAAAAAAATTTTTTTTAATTTTTTAAAAAGAAAACAGATTTTTACATGCTACCTGACAGTATTTTGTTACCCCTTTAACAAAACATAACAATTTTTAAAAGAAGTTGCACAGAGGAAGTATTCTGCAAGCTTTAAATTGCTATGTAACTTGTAATTGTTAGCTAACTTGTTTATCAGTCTGCTAAGGCTGCCAGAACAGAAGACCACAGGCTGGGTGACTTAAACAGCAGAAATTTATTTTGTCACCATTTGGAGGCTGGAGGTCCGAGATCAAGGTGCCAGCAGGGCTGGTTCCTGGTGAGGCCTCTCTTCCTGGCCTGCAGACGGCTGTCTCCTCACTGCATCCTCACGTGGCCCTTCCTCTGTGATTGTGCACAGAGAGATCACTGGTGTCTTCCTCTTCTTATAAAGACACCAATTCTGTCAGATTAGGGCCCCATCCTTCTTATCTCATTTAATCATAATTTTCTTTTTTAAAGCCCGCCTCCAAATACAGTCACACTGGGGGCTGGAGCTTCTGCATAGGAACTTTGGGGAAATCCAATCCAATCCGTAACAACTTGCTGCACTATTTACCTTGCAGTTTATAGTTTTCAAAGCACTCTCATATTTCATTTCTTATCCTTGCAACACATCTGGAGATAGACAAGCACGTGTTGCCCCATTATACAGAGGAGGAATCCAAGGGCCAGGGGATTCCACACCTCACCAGGGATACAAAACTGTTAAGTAGCAGAGCAAGAAATCAAATCCAGGTCTGTGGGACTCTAGGATCCTTCACAAAAATAAAAAAGTCACTGGTTCCAGTAAAATCGTATATAATGTACTTAGTACTTGCGTGACACTTCACCAGGGGGAGTACAAAAGTAGGAGGCCCCACTGGAAGGAAAAGCAGGTGGCCTCGGGAGTCAGAAACACAAGCACCTGTGCCCGTGCGTATACAATGCCACACTTCCCTGCCTTCTTGCTTTCTCTCATATACAGCTTCCCTTCTGTACAGAAGTTAGATGACCTCCCCCAAGGCCTCCTGGCCCACGATGCGTTGCCCTCTTACGAGATGTGTCTACCACTTGCTTGAAAACAAATCCCTTTCTGCCTAGAGAGCGGTTCGGTTTCATGGGTCTCAGCCATCCCTGCTCGCACCTAAGTCTGATTCTGTTCTGCACTTTCTCTGCTTGCCACAGTAGTTCCAGATTTTCTGTTTGTTCGGGGTTTTTTTGTTTTGTTTTGATATGGAGTCTGGCTCTGTCACCCAGGCTGGAGTGCAGTGGCGCGATCTCAGCTTACTGCAGCCTCAACCTCCTGGGCTCAAGCAATCCTCCTGCCTCAGCTTGCCAAGTAGCTGGGACTACAGGTGCCCACCACCATGCCTCACTCATTTTTTGTATTTTTTGTAGAGGCGGAGTTTCACCATGTTGCCCAGGCTGGTCTCAAACCCCTGGGCTCAAGTCATCCATCTGCCTTGGCCTCCCAAAGTGCTGGAATTACTGGCATAAGCCACCATGCCCGGCCCAGATTTGTTTTTAAAAGTCTTCCCCAGAAAATAGAAAACTAAAAAAAAAATTAGAAAAGACAAAACAAAAAAAGAAAAAATATAAAATAAAATAATAAAAATGTAACAAGTATTCCCCAAACCTTACATATCTGTGGAGGAAAAAATCATTTTATTGATAACAGCCTAAATCTTGGTGATATTGCAATATCCTTCTCCCAAGGCTGAAAAAACGTGAAGCAAAGAGCTACAAATCTCTGCAATCTGAAAGCCAGAAGGCCACGTCTCCCTCGCCCAGGGCATGTGTTCCTGTGCAAGAAGAATGGAAAGAGTTCCTTGTTTTTGTTTTGGCTTTCTTCTAGGAGATTTTCCAAAATAAAGAGATCCTGCAAGCTGGCACTTCCTGAGTATGGGGAGCTGGAGTAAACGCCCCTCCCATACTGCAGTATTGTGTATTACATATGTTCTAGGAACACAGTGCCCAAAGCAGTAGTGTGATTCAACAGTGTGTTAAATTCCAGACATGAACACATGAGTTACTGGACTCTGGGGAGGGGAGCCCTGTCCTCTTCTCAATCCAGCCTAGTCCAAACCCTGATGATCTGACAAATAGACATGCAGCTGGTGGATACTATGGACAGGCATACTCTACACAAGCTGTACTATTTAGAGTTACCTCCTTTGGGTTAATAAATGCACTTCGAGATGACAATATCATTGTTTCAATGGGTGAACTAAATGCAAGAGGGACTTCTAATTAAAATAGGCTGTGTTTTTCAAAGTTGTCTTTAGGTTTCAGGTTAACTATCCTAGTTTGTGCAGAATTGGAGGGGTTTTCTCAGGATGCAGAACTTCAGGTGGTAAAACTGGCAGAGTCCCAGGCAAATGGAGACAGTTAGTCACCCAGTTCCATGATGAGAAACTTGTTAAGCGTTGTGGAGTGCTTGGCCTTTGTGGCTGGGGGTTTCTTCTTGGTTAAGTCGCTTCATTTTTCTGCACTTCTTTCTGCATGTGTCCTGAAGCAGGGATACTATCACTAGCCTCAGAGCTCCCCTGTGAGGGTTAAGGGATTCCCTTTGTGTGAGTGTGCAGAGCCAGCACTTTGCCGCGTCAGGAGGGGTGATGGGCAGGTGTGATGAGCCAACGTGTGGCCAGCCAATTCCGGTGCTCACACCTTGGCCCTGTGTAGAGTTGCACTTTGACGAGGTATCCATGCCAGGAAGGGTTGTGCCATGAGTCATGAGGGCAAAGCTGAAGTCAGGGTCTGGAACACCAGGTTGGACTCAGGGACATGAACAAGTTTCAATATAGAAGCAGGAGACTGGGGTCAGTGCTGAAGATGCTAAGCAAGAGAATAGGCTGGGCAGGCTGGGGCAGGCAGAGAGAGAGGTGAGCCGGGTGGTAGGCACGGGAGACCTGTGTTCAGAGCAGCAGGAAGTTGGAGCTCAGAGACCCAAGCTGCCCAGAGGGTACCATCCAGGAGCCATTTCAGCCATGGGAACATAGCTGAGAAACTCACAATATGAAGGGAAGAAAAGGTCTTGGAGGAGCCCAAACCCACATTGCAGTCCTCATACAAGACCCGCTCTTAGACCATGCCTCGGATCACTATTCTAAGATGTTTTGTGATCTGTCTTCCATTGCAACACAGACACCAAAAATTAGCACAAGAAGTGCCATCACAGGCACTCTGAGAAGAAAGATGCATTAACCATCAGTCAATGGAGAAAACAAATACAAAAGAAAGAACACATCCGTCTGGGGCCATTTACCATAGACCTATTTACCTAGACCTCGAGGGTCCAGGATCAGAGCCAGACAGACTGTTCTGCTCTTATTGATCCATCCTCCAAGTTTGCAGGATGGCTTATGCCTTATAGATGTTCAAGATCCCTCCCTCACTCACCCACACATGCACTCATCCTGGGAGAATGGGTGAATGAACTGTGGCGCGTTCATACAATGAACTACTCAGCAGCAAAAAGGAACAAACCATTACTAAGCAGAACCATCTCAAAAACGTGATGTAGGGGGAAGGGGCAGATGTAAAAGAATTTATACTGTATGATTCCATTAGCATGAAATTCTAGAACAGGCAAAACTAACTTGTGATGGCAGAAAGCAGAAAGTGAGCCATTCTGGAGGGCATGAAGGATTTGACTGGAAAAGTGACACACAAGGAATTTCTAAAATGACAGAAGCAGCTGAGCATGGTGGTGCACACCAGTAGTCTCAGCCCCTTGGGAGACTAAGGTGGGAGGATCCCTTGAGGCCAAGAGTTGGAGATTGTAGGGAGCTATGATCCCACCACTGCATTCCAACCTGGGTGACAGAGCAAGACCCTGTCTCAAAATAAAATAAAATGACAGACGCATTCTGTCTTGCTTGTGGTGGTTACACAGGTGCATGCCAATTTGCAAAACATATCAAACTAAACACAAAGTCTGTACATTTTATTGTCTATGGTATTTCGTTTTTGGTTTTTTGAGATGGAGTCTTGCTCTGTCACCCAGGCTGGAATGCAGTGGCGTGATTTCAGATCGCTGCAATTTTCACTTCCCGGGTTCAAGTGATTCTCCTGCCTCAGCCTTCTGACTTGCTGGGACTACAGGCGCGCACCACCACGTCCAGCATTTTTTTTTTTTTTTTGTATTTTTAGTAGAGGTGGGGTTTCATTGTGTTGGCCAGGCTGATCTCGAACTCCTGGTCTCAAGTGATCCACCAGCCTCAGCTTCCCAAAGTGCTGAGATTATAGGCATGAGCCACTGTGCTCAGCCATTTTATTGTCTATTAATTATACATCATTTAAAAACAGTTTAGCTGTCTGGGCACAGTGGCTCACGCCTATAATCCCAGCACTTTGGGAGGCCCAAGTGGGCAAATCACTTGAGCACAAGAGTCTGAGATCAGGCTGGGCAACATGGCGAAACCCTGTCTCTACAAATAATACAAAAATTAGCCAGGTGTGGTGGTGCACATCTGTAGTCCCAGCAACTCGGGAGGCTGAGGGTGGGAGGATTGCTTGAGCCTGGGAGGCAAGGTTGCAGTGAGCCAAGATTACACTGTTAACACTCCAGCCTGGGATACAGAGCCAGACCCTATCTCAAAAATATATATATAATATTATTATTTATATATATAATAAAATATTTTTTTTGAGATAGGGTCTGGCTCTGTATATATACATACATACACACATATATATGTATATATATATACACACACATATATATGTATATATATATACACACACACATATATACAACATTTTGAAATGCATCTACTGACAGCACTTTTTTCTGATTTACAAGTACTGCATGTGTCAATTATCTGTTTGAAAATTCAAAAATCAAAATAACTTTTAAGAATGATATAGTCATTCCAAACGTTATACACACACATCATTCACCCCTCTGTGTGCCTAGCATCGTGCTAGTCACTGGGAATACAAACATCAAGAACCGTGATCCAACTGCGGACAGATAGACACTTGACCCAATGCTTACAGAATAGTGTGACAGGCAATGAGGACAATGAGTAAGAAGAGGTCGGGAGGTGGGTGAGTGGGAGTCTGGGAAAATGTCCAGGCGCTGCCAATGTTGGAGCTGAGCCTTGGAGAATGCATATATAACGAAGC
The DNA here is from genome assembly GCF_009828535.3 of Hylobates moloch. NCBI lineage: Eukaryota > Metazoa > Chordata > Mammalia > Primates > Hylobatidae > Hylobates > Hylobates moloch. Next base: position 6,607,158 of record NW_026652295.1, read on the forward strand.
GGATGGAGCAGGGCAACATGACAGATTCCAGGCCGAAACAGCACACGCGCAGAGAGGCTTCAAGTGTACTTGTATTGGGAAACGCTGATGCGCCGAGTACAGTAGGGAAACGAAAGGAGATGAAGCTGAGAAGGCAGAATGCGGCCAGATGGCATTTGGACTTTGTCCTGTGGCAAACAGGGAGCCCGTGGAGATTTAATGGAGGTTTTGAGCAAGAGAGTGAATGGTCAGGATTGTCTTATCAATGGATAACTCTGCAGTGGGGTGGAGCATGGCCTGGAAGAAGAGATTGTAGGGCAAAGAGACCAGTTCCACAGCTGTAGAAGCCAACAGACGTGGCCAAGGGACACACAAAGGCAGTAGTCTAAGGGATCTGGCTTTTCCAGGAAAAAAAAGAGAAGAAGAAGAAGAAGAAGTCCATAGGATTCAGTGAGATTTGGTGATGTTGAAAATAGGAGACAGGAAAGAGCTAAGACAACTTTAAGACACTCAGCTGAGGTGTTTGGCCCAGAGGTGATCCTTTAACCGAGATCATAGCAAGTTGCCAGAGAAGGGACAATGTGCCTGAGGTGCCTGCAGAACTTCCAGGAACATTTGTCCAATTGGTTTCCAGAAATAAATGTCTGGAGTTCAGAATAGAGTTCTGGGCTAGGCGTCCTTCCAAGCGCAAAGGAGTCCAGGCAGAACACAAAATGTTGCACGTAGGGGGTGTGAATCTGGGCTAATTCAACATTGTAAGACATTCGGAAGTCTGAGGCACGCCTCTCTGTCCATAGGTATCCTTAGTGAGGACAGCGTGGGCTGAGGAACCAGGAGAACTGGGTCCCCATTTCAGAATTCTCACTCCACACCTTATATACTCCAGTATGGTGAGGGCAAGCAGAGTTGGGGGGAAAGGAAGGATAGCTGGAGAGAAAGAGGTGTAGGCCAGGGGCAGGGTGAAGCTAGCACCTACAGGAATTCCTTCCAACCTCCTTCTTGCCCTTATAGTCATCTTCCTCCTGCTCAGGAAACACCCTTCATCACATAGCAGAGCTGCTCAGCCTGCCTCTTGAGGTCTGGGAGGTTGAATACAGTCAGCACCACCATAGAAAGAGCCATGGGCATTTGGTAAGTGCAAACGTCAGTGGTTTGGTTAGCGCTGCATCATTTCTGGGGCTCACTGCAAAATAAAAATGCAAAGCCTCCTCCAAAAAAAAAAAAAAAAAGGTGGCCAGGGACATGGTGGCTCACATCTGTAACGCCAGCACTTTAGGAGGCTGAAGCAGGCAGATCACTTGAGCCCAGGAGTTTGAGACCAGCCTGGGCAACATGATGAAACCCCGTCTCAACAACAACGAAAAAGAATTTCAAGACTGTGATAGTAGAGCCTTAAATCAAACACCGAGATGTTCTAGTGCAGGAACCAGTGCATTGCCCATGACGCTGGCCCTGCCTTTCAGCTCTGAGGCCCAGGGTAATGTAGCCATTTAGAGCCTGGACTTAGGAATCAGCCAGAGCTGGATTTGAATTTCGCTTCTGTCACTTGCCAGGTTTGTGAGCTCAGACAGTTTCATTTCTCCAGGCTTTAAAGTGCTGCCCTGTAAAGTGAAGCTAACAGTACCTGTTGCGTGATGTTCTAGAGAGAATTAAACGATAAGCATGTGTATACAATGAACCTGACTCATACAGTAGGAGCTCAAGACCTGGTAGGATTTTTCATCCACTGCTCAGCTCCATCTGCTCTCAGAAGCAATAGTGATCTCCACTGCAGGGAAGCAACAGTTCCTTAGAAGACAGTCAGTGGTAGTCCTGGCTTGTCTTGGTGAAAAACATTTTCAGACTAGGCACTCATAAAATGACATGCTTTGGACACTTTTTGTAAATATAGCAGCAAAACAGGAAACAAGGCAATGTTAAAGGAAGCCTCTCTCCCCCAGGAATGAACTTGCATTCATCATGTTGCATTGCCCACATGGTACTGGGAGGCACATGTATGTGGTGCTATAAATAACATGTTCTACCAGGAAACCTTGGCTGGTGCAGAAATGAGTGGTCCATTTACTGAAAGGGATGAGAGAGATGTTGTACATCGAAAACTTGTTGATTTCATCCCTAGGATGCTTATTTAATCCCTGTGCAACTTAGGCCATTGTGATGAAAGGATTGAAGAAACCTTGTGTGCTTTAGTTAACTGGCAGATAAACCCAGATTTTAAACGTATTTTCCTAAATGTCTTGATTTATAAGCTGTAAGAGTTTATCCAAAGCATGTTAGGACTCCTGTGGCAGGCCAGTGAGGAAGCTAATCATGTTGGGATATGCCAAGAAAGGGTCAAAATCAATTGAACTGCAGTACTAGCACAAGCAAGGAAGATGACCAGAACTACAATATGCAGGGTCCTAAGAGAGGCAGCCTGGTTTGTCCTCAGTCCGTAGAAATACTCAAGATTTCTATGGTGCAAGAGTCAACTCAAGGTGCTTCTGTTAATCTCTAGAGTCAAAAGTTCTGTGTATACACTATAGTTTTCTATGAAAAGTTTCTGTGTATACACAAAAGTTCTGTGTATAACTGTGTATACACATAGCTAATTTATGAGGCTCAAGTCGATCCAAAAACCATTTGTCACAAAGGCCAGTTTATGAGATGAACATTTAACTGGTTTCCCAGTCCTCTGATCAGATAAACCAACCTAACCTCCTAAATATCATAGTTTCATTAATAAAATGAAATGTGGAATCTTTAATAGACAATATCTTTATCCTAGGAGTAACTCTATTGTCTCTCATTTCTGGGAAGTTATTAGGACAAATATTTTAGGCAGTTGGAAACTTTGAGGCCCTTCAAATGACACTGCAAAGGCATCAACCTGGCTTATGTGTGCAAAAGCCAAGCCTGGGCAGATAGATCCATAGTGGATATATGTCATGAATTTTCAATGTCCTTCCATGTTAGGGCATTTCCAAATCTATGAGCCCCACTTACCCAAAGTGGAAGCCAGCCTCCTTCCTCTGCAACTAGGGCAAAAACATGCGTTTTAACCTCAACCAATCAGATATACCTGCATGCCTTATTTTTCCAGTTGTGTTACAAAAAGTTCCAAACAGGAATAATATAGAGAGAGAAACTCAGAGACGATGGAGGCAGGGGCACAGTTGGTTAATCTCTCTGAATTCTCACAAACAAACAAAACAGATAAAGCAACTAGAAAGCAAAATCAAGTTACTGTGGACAATTACAACAAAATTAGATCACAACATTTTCCCCACAGACCCCAAAATACAAGCTCATGAGGATACAGCACCAGTAGTCACATAAGCTGCATCGTCTCTGTGGGAGGAAGCGGAGCAACATAAAAGGGTGTTCCAGTGGGTCTCAAAATTGGAGAACCTGAAAGTAGCCATGGTATTCAACAGAGAGCTCAGTGAGGCCATCTGCGAACAGTAGCTGAACTGGAAGGGCTGTTGCTGAGTAGGTGAGTATAAGAGGCTTTCAGTAAGGATCAATGGGTCTGCAGAAATCCAGCTCCTGTGAATTCTAGAAACCAGCAAGTCAGGCTCCCTTTCAGGACAGGACTCCCCACTGAGACACTTCTGGGAGTGGAATTTTTTTAAAAGAGGTGGGTAGGGACAGAGGAACGAGTCCAGTTAAAAGTGAGAAAAAAGAGACGCAGGAAATCTTGGGAAACAAAACCAACATATTTTTAAATGCTAAATGAAAATAGCCGAAAGGCCGGGCGCGGTGGCCCATGCCTGTAATCCCAGCACTTTGGGAAGCCAAGGAAGGCAGATCACGAGGTCAGGAGTTCAAAACCAGCCTGGCTAACATGGCAAAACCCCATCTCTACTAAAAACAAAAATTAGTCTGGCGCGGTGGTGGGTGCCTATAATCCCAACTACTTTGGAGGCCGAGGCAGGAGAATTGCCTGAACCCGGAGGTGAGGCTGAAGTGAGCCGAGCTCATGCCATTGTACTCCAGGCCGGGCAACAAAGCAAGACTCCTCAGGAAAAAAAAAAAAAAAAGGATAAAATTTGTTTTAATTTTTTTCTCTAGAGACTGGGTCTCACTGTTACCCAGGCTAGAGTGCAGTGGTACAATTATAGCTCATTGCAACCTGACTCCTGGGCTCAAGAGATCCTCTCATATCAGCCTCCCAGAGTGCTGGGATTACAGGCATGAGCCACTGCTCCCAGCCTATTTTTTTTAATTGAGTCACAGCCTCACTGCATTGCCCAGGCTGGTTTTGAACTCCTGGGCTTTAATCTTTCCACCTTAGCCTTCAGCATACCTAGAATTACAGGCACCTATCACTATGCTCAGTAGGAGATAAAATTAGAGTACTCTTTAACCGTGCTTCCTTCTAAAAGGTCAGGAGACTTTATTTTTGAGACAGTCCTACTCTGTTGCCCAGGCTGGAGTACAGTGGCACAATCTCAGCTCACTGCAACCTGCACCTCCCAGGTTCAAGCGATTCCCCTGCCTCGGCCTCCCGCGAAAGTGGGAGTACATGCGCCCAGCACCTGACCCCACTAATGTTTGTATTTTTAAGTCAGGTTTACACATTGGCCAAGCTGGCCTCAAACTCCTGGAACGTCCAGAATTGGTGGGTTCTTGGTCTCACAGACTTCAAGAATGAAACCACATACCCTTGCAGTGTTATAGCTCTTAAGGTGGCACATCCAGAACGATTCATTCTTTCCAAAGTTCAGATGTAACCAGAATTTCTTCTGTCTGGTGGGTTCATGGTTTTGCTAGCTTAGGAGTGAAACTACAGACCTTTACGGTGACTGTCCCAGCTCATAAAAACAACATGGACCCAAAAAATGGGCAATAGCAGAACCTATTACAAAGAACAAAAAAATAAAGCTGCCACAATGTGGAAGTGAACCCGAACCAATTGCCACTGCTGGTGCGAGCAGCCTGCTTTTATTCTCTTATTTGGCCCCACCCACATCCTGCTGATTGGTAGAGCCGAGTGTCTGTTCTGACAGGGTGCTGATTGGTGCGTTTACCATCCCTGAGCGAGATATAAAAGTTCTCCACGTCCCCATCAGATCAGTTAGATACACAGTGTCCACGCAAAGGTTCTCGAGGGCCCCACCAGAGCAGCTAGATACAGAGTGTCGATTAGTGCATTCACAAACCCTGAGCTAGACACAAGGTGCTGATTGGTGTGTTTGCAAACCTTGAGCTAGATACAGAGTGCCGATTGGTGTATTTACAATCCTGGAGCTAGACATAAAGGTTCTTCAAGGCCCCACCAGAGCAGCTAGATACAGAGTGTCGATTGGTGCATTCACAGACCCTGAGTTAGACACAGGGTGCTGATTGGTTTATTTACAATCCCTGAGCTAGACATAAACGTTCTCCACATCTCCACCAGACTCAGGAACCCAGCTGGTTTCACCCAGTGGATCCTCCACCAGGACTGCAGGTGGAGCTGCCTGCCAGTCTTGGGCCGTGCGCTTGCACTCCTCAGCCCTTGGGTGGTCGATGGGACTGGGCGCCGTGGAGCAGGGGGTGGCGCTCGTCCGGGAGGCTTGGGCCGCACAGGCGCCCATGGAAGGGGGGGAAGGCTCAGGCATGGCGGGCTGCAGGTCCCGGGCCCTGCCCCGCGGGAAGGCAGCCAAGGCCCGGTGAGAAATGGAGCGCAGCGCCGGTGGGCTGGCACTGCTGGGGGACCCAGTACACCCTCCGCAGCCGCTGGCCCGGGTGCTAAGCCCCTCATTGCCCGGGGCCGGCAGGGCCGGCCGGCTGCTCTGAGTGAGGGGCCCGCCAAGCCCACGCCCAGCCGGAACTCCAGCTGGCCTGCAAGCACCGCGCGCAGCGCCGGTTCCCGCTGGCGCCTCTCCCTCCACACCTCCTTGCAAGCTGAGGGAGCCAGCTCCAGCCTTGGCCAGCCCAGAAAGTGGCTCCCACGGTGCAGCGGTGGGCTGAAGGGCTCCTCAAGTGCCACCAAAGTGGGAGCCCAGGCAGAGGAGGTGCCGAGGGCAAGCGAGGGCTGTGAGGACTGCCAGCATGCTGTCACCTCTGACTGGCATCCCAAAATGCTGGGATTACAGGCGTGAGCCACCGAACCCGGCCTTAATTTTAAAAGTAAGCAGAAAAAAAAGATCAAATCCCATCTGAAGTTATTATAAGAAAAAAAAAGAATGAGAAGCTGAAAAAATCTATATAGATAATGAAAATCTACTAAAAGACATGCCCAAAGAGAATATCAAAAATATCACTTTCTAGTTAAAAAAAAAAACTAAAATACATTTTTAAAGGATATAAGACATAAAAGAACAACATAAAACTAGGAAAAACTTAGAAATGAGGTGATAGAACTCGGGAAGTTAATTGTATATCAAAGATAGCATTTCAAAAATGAAGAAAAACTAGAATGAATAAATACAGTCAATAATGCCTTAAAAGAAATAGAAAATAAAAAGAAATTTTAAAAATCAAAATAAGGCTGGGTGCAGTGGCTCATGCCTGTAATCCCAGCATTTGGGGAGACCAAAATGAGAGGATCACTGGAGCCCAGGAGTTTGAGACCAGCCTGGGCAACATAGGGAAACTCCATCTCTACAAAATAATTTAAAAATTAGCCAGACATGGTAGCACATGCCTGTGGTCCCAACTGCATGAGGAGGCTGGGGCAGGAAGATCACTTGAGCCCAGGAGGTTGGCTACAATGAGACGTGTTCATGCCACTGCACTCCAGCCTGGGTGACAGAGCAAGCCCTATCTCACACAAACACACACACACACACACAAAGTCAAAGATAAAGAAATATAAATAGGATATGAGGCCTGGCGTGGTGGCTCATGCCTGTAATCCCAGCATTTTGGGAGGCCGAGGTGGGCAAATCACCTGAGGTCGGGAGTTTGAGACCAGCCTCACCAACATGGAGAAACCCCGTGTCTACTAAAAATACAAAATTAGCCAGGCGTGATAGCACATGCCTGTATTCCCAGCTACTTGGGAGGCTGAGACAGGAGAATCTTTTGAACCCAGGAGGCGGAGGTTGCAGTGAGCTGAGATCATGCCATTGCACTCTAGCCTGGGCAACAAGAGTGAAACTCCTTCCCAAAAAAAAAAAAAAAAAAAAGGATATGAAAGAAAGTGATAAATATTAAAAATAGGCAGAGAAAATCCAGTATTTTTAATAATAGGAACTCTTGAAAAAGAAAAACAAAGTAGAAAATGGAATAAATACTAAGAAGTATATTTCAAAAGTTTTCCTAGCAAAGGAAAACACCGGTTAAAACTACATATGGGGTGGGGAAGGGTGGATTCAATTAAATAATTTAATTAAATTAAATGAAAAAGAAACTACATATTGGGTACCTAAAACACCAACCCAGAATGACCAATACCAAAATATATTCTAGCAAAAATTACTGAATTTTGAAAGAAGAATTAAAAACATTTTGGGCATCTAAACAAAAGCAGGTAGTAACTTTTTTTAAAAGGAAAAATTATTATCAAACTTTTTGATAGCAATGCTTTATGCCAGAACAAAACAGAGTAGTGTATTAAGATTCTTAGGGGGTGGGCGTGGTGACTCATACCTGTAATCCCAGCACTTTGGGAGGCCAAGGCCAGAAAATCATTTGAGGTCAGTAGTTCAATACCAGCCTGGCCAATATAGGAAACCCCATCTCCACTAAAAATACAAAAATTAGCCAGGTGTGGTGGTGGGCACCTGTAATCCCAGCTACTCAGGAGGCTGAGGCACGAGAATCGCTTGAACCCAGGAGGCAGAGGCTGCAGTGAGCCAAGATGGCACCACTGCACTCCAGCCTGGGTGACAGAGTGAGACTCCGTCTCAAAAAATAAAAAAATAATAATTTTTAAAACAAGATTCTCAGGGGAAGAAAATGTGATCCAAGAATTTTAAATCCTATAAAACTGACCTTAGAGTATAAAAAGTCACAAACTTTTAACATGAAAAACTCAGAAAATATTGTTGTCATAAATCCTTTCTAAAGAATCTACTAGAGAACAAGCTTCAGATGACAAAAATGGCCAGGGCGTCATCAACATAAGGACTGGTGACAGGCGTTAGCCATGTAGGTACCTGTAGAAATAAGCCTAACTGAGGATTAAAGGGGACAGAGGCTGGGCGCAGTGGCTCACGCTTGTAATCCAGCACTTTGAGAGGCTGAGGCGGGCGATCACTTGAGGTCAGGAGTTCGAGACCAGCCTGGCCAACATGGAGAAACCCTGTCTCTGCTAAAAATACAAAAATTAGCCAAGTGTGTGGTGGCACATGCCTGTAGTCCCAGTTACTCGGGAAGCTGAAGCAGGAGAATCGCTTGAACCCAGGAGGCAGAGGCTGCAGTGAGCCGAGATCACGCCACTGCACTCCTGCGTAGGTGACAAAGTGAGACTCCGTCTCAAAAAATAAAATAAAATAAAAAATAAATACATAAAGGGGACAGAGTACAGCATGCGTGACTACACGCTCAGGCAAAATTGATGTAGTGTGACTATGGGGAAAATAGGGAGACCACGTGAAAAAATAATATTTAACTGCTCACAGTAATTCTACTCATGGTGGTAGCATTCATATTGGTAGTCTGAGACTATTGTGTGTTCACTACAAGATAAAGTAAATGAGTAATTAACTATAGGATGTTCTAATTATATAATCCCCTGTATATATATATATATATATATATATTTTTTCAGTTGTTTGACGCTTTTAATTTTTGAGACAAAGTCTTACTCTGTCACCCAGGCTAGAGTGCAGTGGCTCAATCTTGGCTTACTGCAACCTCTGCCTTGTGGGTTCAAGCGATCCTCCTGCCTCAGCCTCCCAAGTAGCTGGGATACAGGCATGCACCATGCCCAGCTAATTTTTGTATCTTCGGTAGAGACAGGGTTTCACCATTTTTACCAGGCTGGTCTCAAATGCCTGACTTCATTCAGTGATCTGCCTGCCTCGGCCTCCCAAAGTGCTGGGATTACAGTGGTGATCCACTGCTCCCAGCCCCCCTGTATTTTTGAGGACCAAGATTTTCAGTATAAAAGAAAAGATGCATAGATTTAATACAAAAAAGGCAAAAGTTAAACACCTAATCTAGATCTGAATTGGAAATACCAGCATAAACCCATGCATTGTTGAATCTTTCACCTTAAAATATATGTAATTGTGTATATATGCACACATATACACACGTATGTATACACACACATATGCGTATACACATCACATATACACATCCATCAGCCTGAAACTTCTTGTCATACCAGATAGTGAGGAAATCATTAAAGACCACCAAGAGCTGGGTGCAGTGGCTAATGCCTGTAATCCCAGCAGTGTGGGAGCCCCAGGCAGGAGGATTGCTTCAGCCCAGGAGTTCAACATCAGCTTGAGCAACGTGGTAAGACACCATCTCTACACAAAAATTAAAAATCAGGTGGGCAGATCACCTGAGGTCAGGAGTTCGAGACCAACCTGGCCAACAACGTGAAACTCCATCTCTGCTAAAAAATGCAAAAATTAGCTGGACATGGTGGTGTGCTCATGTAGTCCCAGCTACTGGAGAGGCTGAGGCACGAGAATTGCTTGAACCTGGGAGGCAGAGGTTGCAGTGAGCAGAGATCGCACCACTGTACTCCAGCCAGGGTGACAGAGTGAGACCCTGTCTCAAAACAAACAAACAAAAAAATTAGCTGGGCATGGTGACACACGCCTGTAGTCCCCTACTTGAAAGGCTGAGGTGGGAAGATCCCTTGAGGTCAGGAGGTCAAGGCTGCAGGAAGCTCTGACCATGCCACTGCACTCCAACCTGGGGACAGAGCAAGACCCTGTCTCTAAAAAATATTTTTTAAATAAAAATAATTCTTAAAAATAAAGACCACAGGCCAGGTGCGGTGGCTCACGCATGTAATCCCAGCACTTTGGGAGGCTGAGGCGAGCAGACCACGAGGTCAAGAGATGAAGACCATCCTGGCTAAGATGGTGAAACCCCGTCTCTACTAAAAATACAAAAAATTAGCTGGGCATGGTGGCACGGGCCTGTAGTCCCAGCTACTTGGGAGGCTGAGGCAAGAGGATCGCTTGAACCCAGAGGCAGAGGTTGCAGTGAGCCGAAATCATGCCACTTTACTCCAGCCTGGCAACAGAGTGAGACTCCATCTCAAAAAACAAACAAACAAAAAATAAAGACCACTAAAGTCGTGTCAGAAGAACTCAAGAACCAAATTAAAGTGATTTCCACTAGAAAAAGATAGAACAATTTGAGCCTCAAAAATGAACTACAACTGGGGCTGGGCACGGTGGCTCACACCTGTAATCCCAGCACTTTGGGAGGCGAAGGTGGGTGGATCACTTGAGGTCAGGAGTTCGAGACCAGCCTGGCCAACGTGGCAAAACCCTGTCTCTACTAAAAATAAAAGAAAAGTAGCTGGGCATGGTGGTGCTTGCCTGTAATCCCAGCTACTTGGGAGGCCGAGGCAGGAGAATCACTTGAACCCAGGAGGCGGAAGTTGTAGTGAGCCGAGATCATGCCACTGTACTCCAGCCTGGGTGACAGAGCAAGACTCTGTCTCAAAAAAAAAAAAAAAAAAAGGAAAGAAAGAAAGAAAAAAGAACTACAATTGACTGAAGCTCAAATATGTTTTAATGCATGGAGTCATACTGATTTTCTTTTCAAAAAATAATGAGTTAGCCACCTTTCAAGGATGATAGGGTGATAGAGAACCAATTTTCACGAATTTAAGAATTAATAAAGGGAAAGAACCAAACATTTATCTTGCCTTTCTATTATAGCCTGACCAACCTGTAACTAAAAAAAGCTAAGGGGAAGAGTGTGCTTATTAAACTATTCCAATTTTCAAAAAAAATTTAAACAGGCTGGGCACAGGGGCTCATGCCTGTAATCTCAGCACTTTGGGAGGCTGAGGCAGAAGGATTGCTTGAGCTCAGGAGTTTGAGACCAGCCTGAGCCACATAGCAAGACCTCATCTCTACTAAAAAAAAATTTTAATTAGCCAGGTGTGGTGGCACTCACCTGTAGTTTCAGCTACTCAGAAGGCTGAGGTGGAAGGATCTCTTGAGCCCAAAATATTGAGGCTACAGTAAGCTATGATTGCACCACTGCACTCTAGCATAGGTAACAGCAAGACCCTGTCTCTAAAAAAAATAAATAAAATAAAATTAAAAGTTTTCGTTTTAAAAGAAATGGCACAATTACAATATCAACATTTTGTAACTTCCAAGGAATTAATAGGTCTAGGCAATGATTATCCATAGTTGCTATCATTAAAAACATAAAGACCACCAGATATTAGTGCCTTCTGATAAAAGAATGTCACAGGTGATGCTGCGTATGTCATAATGGATCACATTATGACACCTGCTATATCAAATTTTCTCATTTTGGAGATGCTAAATTTGATCACTTGGTTAAGGTGGTGAATGCATGTGATTTTGACCTGGAGAAGATTATTTTTAAAAATAAAAGAGCTGGGCGCAGTGGCTCACGCCTGTAATCCCTGCACTTTGGGAGGCCGAGGCGGGCAGATCACGAGGTCAGGAGATCGAGACCATCCTGGCTAACACGGTAAAACCCCGTCTCTACTAAAAATTTAAAAAATCAGCTGGGTGTGTTGGCACACACCTGTAGTCCCAGCTTCTCAGGAGGGCGAGACTGGAGAATCGCTTGAACCCAGAAGGCGGAGGTTGCAGTGAGGCGAGATTGCACCACTGCACTCCAGCTCGGGCGACAGAGCGAGACTCAGTCTCAAAAAAATAAAATAAAAATAAAAATAAGAGCTGGGCGCGGTGGCTCACACTTGTAATCCCAGCACTTTGGGAGGCCGAGGCAGGCGGATCACGAGGTCAGGAGATCGAGACCACAGTGAAACCCCGTCTCTACTAAAAATACAAAAAATTAGCTGGGTGTGGTGGCGGGCGCCTGTAGTCCCAGCTACTTGGAGAGGCTGAGGCAGGAGAATGGTGTGAACCCAGGAGGTGGAGCTTGCAGTGAGCCGAGATTGCGCCACTGCACTCCAGCCTGGGCGACAGAGCGAGACTCCGTCTCAAAAAAATAAATAAATAAATAAATAAATAAATAAATAAATAAATAAATAAATAAGAGATGTTTTTTCAAAAATGGAGGAAGTCACCCAGGATCCATTCTGACAAGGTGGCAGAGCACAAGGAAGGGAGATGTCTACCTTTCAAGGGTAACTTGGCAGAGATTCTCACAGCAATGCCTCACACCCAGTGCTGGCAGCAGTCAGTGTGCTACTGGAACAATCTGGCAATGTGATCAATGTAATTCAGCTATTGTTTTTAAGAACAAAGCTCTCCTGGAAATTTTTTGAGCTACTTAATTGCTATTACTAGATTTTTTTTTTTTCCTAGCATGGATTCTGTGGTTTGTAACAAAAAGACCCTGACTGACACAGGATCCAAAAGATTGACAACTCTGTGTGTGTGTGTGTGTGTGTGTGTGTGTGTGTGCCTTCATATTCAAATTAATGAGTCTCCAAAATGCTATTGATTTCTCCAAATGCATTTTTAAAACTTAGGTTGAATGACAAGAAGTTATTTAACTTGATTGATGTTTGCCTCGGAAAGCCTTGAGGAAGATAAACAGAAGCTTGGCTGTCCTGGAACTCTGTGTATTTCACAACTGTTGGAGTGCATGTACAGTAATCTTTGATTTTATATAAGCCTGACTAGAGAGTAAGCATGACAAGCCTTTCTCAGAAAATTCTTGAAGAATCATTTGTTCTCAGCTGGGCATGGTAGCTAGCGCCTGTAATCCCAACGCTTTGGGAGGCCAAGGTGGGGGGATTGCTTGAGGCCAGAAGTTCAAGACAAGCTTGGGCAACATAGTGAGACCCTATCTCTAGAAAAAAAGTTAAAAAACTTAGCCGGGCACAGTGCTTCATGCCTACAGTCCCAGCTACCTGGGAGGCTGAGGTGGAAGGATCACTTGAACTCAGAAGTTAGAGGCTGCAGTGACCTATGATCACACCACTGCACTCCCACCTGGGTGATAGAGCAGAAAAAATGAATTTATTTATTACTATTATTATTATTTAATTAGAAAAAAAATAGAGATGGGATCTCGCCCTCTTGCCCATGCTGGTCTTGAACTCCTGGGCTCAAGGGATCCGCCGCCTCGGACTCCCAAAGTGCTGGGATTATAGGTGTGAGCCACCATGCCCAGCCAAAAAAAAAAATTGTAATTAAAAAAAAGAATTGTTTGTTCTGGAAGCAATTAAGTCTAAAAGCCCACTCAATGTTACTGTTGATTCCATATTTACATGTCTCTTCTGTACCACACTTTCTGGTAGTCTCTACTGGTTATTTTGCATATATATTGTGGTAAACTGTAACAGTGTTCCAAAATATTCACTCCCTCTGCCAGGAGAGAATTCTATTTTCTCTTCCCAGTCCTGTCAGGCTTGGCCATGTGACTTGCTTTGGCCCACGAAAGGTGAGGAGAAGTAACGCAGGTCACCCTGGGCTCCAACAGCCAGTGTGGGCTCTGCCAAGCTCTCTCTCTCTCCTCGGCTTCTCTCTGGTGTTCCAGATACGACCTTTCAGTCAGCATGAGTCCCAAGGGAAGATGACTTGGAGCGGAGCCTCAGCGCATCCACAGTGGTCGTAGGGCATCAATATATGAGGGGTAACGTGGTAAGACACTGAGATGGGGAACCCCGTGCAACCTACCCTATCCTGCCTAATACGGTATTCATTGCTTATGATTGATAATAGCTACTATTTCATCAGCACTGTTTGTAAACCAAGCACTTGTGTTCTTACACCATTATTATGAAGTAGATGCTCATTTCTCCACTTTACAGGTGAGGAAACAAGACCTGTAGAGATTAAGGAACTTTAGACCTGATTTTAACCAGCTTTGAGACCTGGGCCTGAGTCTGTCTAAGGCTGAGACTCTTGCCGCGTGTTGGAAAACCAGCTACATTGGAAAACCTCCTGCATGTCCTCCACAGCATTTGTAATCTCTTCCCTGAGCTCACAGAAGCACCCAGCAAATGCTTACAAATGACTAACTGAAGGGCAATGACTTGAGCACAGCTGCTGAATGTCTGAATGAAGAAATGACTACGGCCTGTTCCTGACTTGCAACAGTTCCACTGACGATTCTTTTTACTTTACAATGGTGCAAAAGCAGTAGGTATTCTCTACACATCTCAGCATATGGGGATATGTCTGATATCCCCATCCTAAATTGAAAATACCATAAGTCAAAAGGTTCAATATTTTCGCCAGCCACACCGGCTCATGCCTGTAACCCCAGCACTTTGGGAGGCTGAGGCAGGTTACTTGAGCTCAGGAGTTTAAGACCAGTCTGGACAACATAGTGAAACCCTGTTTCTACAAAAAAATATAAAACTTAGCCAGGTATGGTGGTGCGTGCCTATAGTGCCAGCTACTCAGGAGGCTGAGGTGGGAGTATCACTTGAGCCTGGGAGGTGGAGGCTGCAGTGAGCCAAGATCATGCCACTGCACTCCAGCCTGGGCAACAGAGCCAGACCCTGTCTCAGAAAACAACAAAACAAAAGGTACAATATTTTCAACTTAGGATGAGCTTATGCAGACATACCCTCATTGTAAGTAGAGCAGCGTCTGTATTTGTTGAATACTAATTGAAAACTGCATTAGGTAAAACTGTCTAGAATCTCTCATATAATACAAAAAAGATACAGACCATATCTTCAAAAACTAGATAATAAGGAGGTAAAATGGACCAAATATAATATTTAGAAGAAGTGTGGGAAGAAGGCCACACATTGGCCAGAGGACTAGACCAGGAATCCAGGGCCTTCAGTCTAGTTCCTCCTACAGCTGTGTGCTGTTGGTAATCATTTTAACTCTCTGAGCCTGTTCCATCACACAAAAAGATACTAATAAAACCAGTTCTAGGTGTCAAATGAAATAATATATGTGCTATGTTATGAATGTGTTTCCCAAAATTCACATGTGGGAAACTTAATCCCCAATGCAACAGTGTTGGGAGGTGGGGCCTCCAAAGAGATCCTCAGGTCACAAGGGCTCTGCCCTCATGAACGAATTAGTGCCCTTTCAAAATGGGCTTTCAGTAGTGGGTTCATTCCTTCCTGCCCTTCTGCTGTATGAGGACACAGGTCCCTCTCCTCCAGAGGACACAGCAAGTGCCATCTTGGCAGCAGACAGCAGCCCTTGCCAGATGCCAGAGCCTTGCTCTTGGACTTCCCAGCCTCCAGAACTGAGAAATAAATGTCTCTTCTTTATAAATTACTGAGTCTCAGGCGTTCTGTTATAGCCACACAAAATGGACTATGACAACATGTAAGTCACTTTAAATTCTACAGTGGGTTGAAATGTCCCAGCATGGGGCCTGTCTGAACAGGAAAGTGGGTAAGTTCAGAATAGGACTAGAAAGATGCTTCATCCAAGGGCTATAACCCTTTGTGGCGGGGCACTTGGAGAACATAGACTTTTTGAGTTAGTGAAATGTCTCCTTTATAGAATATATAATGCATATTGATTTTTTTTATTTTATTGAAACTTCTTGATTTAAGAAGCATGCCACAAATTGCTATAAAGTTATAAAAGAGTAAGAAATTACTAAATTGGAGGCATCTCCTGTACAATCTAAAATTCAGGACCCCTTGTGAGAGGTCACTTGCTTCCTGTCACCATGGAGAGGCACGGAATCTGTGCGTAAACATGAAATCTCTATGCACACATGTGTACACTTGCAATTAAGCCAAAGAATCTGCAGAGTATGTTTAAACCAGTGTATACACACCTCTCAGTCATCTTCACCCCAAAAGCCTTTACAATGGAAATGGACTTTGTGCTCTGGGTTACTGAATTCTAGTTTTGGAAATATCCTCAAGCAAGTGGAAAAGGAACTGGCACTTACTGAATGCCCTCTGCATGTCACAGACTTTACATAGGTTATCTCTAATGCTTATAGCAACCCTTCCAGGTCTGAAGTTTAAGAGGCTTATATAACCTGCTCAAGGTCACACAGTTAGCAGGTGACAAAAGATAGATAACAAAAGCTATTGAAATCCTAGTTTATCTGACCCCAAAGCCTAGGTGCTTCCTACTAGACCAGGGGGTTGGCAAATTACAGCCCATGGGCTAAGTCCTGCCCACCACCTTTGTGTTTGTACTACCTGTGAGTCCAAAATGTTCTTTACACTTTTAAACAGTTGAGAAAAAAAAAAAGAAGAATTTGTGGTGCGTTAAAATAATATGAAATTCAGAGTTCAGTGTCCACAGATAAAGTTTTGTTGGAATGCAGCCCTGTCTATTTATTTACCTATCGTGTGTGGCTACTCTTGCACAACAATGACAGAGCTGATTGGCTGCAACAAAAACCATATGGCTGGCAAAGTCTAAAGTGTTTACTTCCCTGGACCTTTTAAGTTTTTTTTTTTAAAGTAGAATGGGATCTCACTATATTACCCAGACTGGCCCCAAACCCCTGGTCTCAAGTGATCCTCTTGCCTCGGCCTCCTAAAGTACTGGGATTACAGGTGTGAGCCACTGCACCTGGCCTGCTTCCCTGGACCTTTACAGAAAAAGTGTGCCTCCTCCTGCTCTAGGACCTATAGCCCTGTAGGTGATCGTTTTACGGATGAGAAAACAGAAGTCCACAGAGATTTAATAACCATGTCCCAAGTTAAACAATATTGGGAGAGATGCAGGTCTGACAGATGAGAAATCCTAAATCGTAAATGTGCTGAGTTTCAAAGAAGATCATAGATGGGTCAGCAAACCTGGCTGACCACGATGGAGAGAGTGAGTGAGTGGAGTGGAGCAGAGCAGCCCAGAAGCTGCAGAGGTCATAGCAGAAATTCGGGCTCTGGTGGAGAACGATGCAATCAATTTGGGAATTTGAAACGACAAAGAGACAGAATATCCTGCCAGGAAGACACTGTCATCTGCAGCATGGAGGCTGGATTAAAGGAGAGCGCTCAAGACTCACTTGCCAGGGCAGAGTAAATCACTCTCAGAACTTGATCTTTCACTCAGTGAAACAAACGAAAGAAAATGGTAATAAACAAAAATCGTGGTACTGTTGCAATTAATTTGTTCATAAACTATTCAGAGAACGTTTATAAAATATGATTGTTTTTGTAAAAGAAATTGCATATCTGTTTGTGTGTGTGTATCCATAGGAAAAAGCAAAGATAGATTTCCATCAGCTTTCCAATGGTAGCTACTTCTACAGAGAGAGAGAAAAGAGAGGAGGGAAGCTCTTGTGTTCTATTTTATACACAATTATATCATTTGAATTTTTATCTGGAGAACATAATATTTGCAAAAACTTAAAAACAAAATAAGTGATCTGTTATCTGTAAAATAAACAGACTGTAAAAGATTGTTCAGTGTCAGTGTGGAAGTCACTAGGAGGTAGCCCCCAAAAGCCATTAGGCTGGTAAAAATCTAAGCAAAGCCTGAAAACCAGTTCATTGCAAGATCTGTAAACTAATTAGCTGTATGATGCCAATACCCATTTCCCGGTTTTGATCAGCACATAATATTACATAAGATGCCACCATTGCGGGAGCTGAGTGATGAGTGCATGGGACCTCTTAATACTCTTTTTGCAACCTTTTGCTTTTTAGAAGTTTAAAACTGAAAATTTAAAAAGAGCCGAGCATGGTGGCTCGCGTGTATAATCCCAGCACTTTGGGAGGCTGAGGTGGGCAGATCACTTGATGTCAGGAGATCGAGATCAGCCTGGCCAACACGGCAAAACCCCATCTCTACTAAAAATACAAAAATTAGCCAGGCATGGTGGTGTGTGCCTGTAATCCCAACTACTAGGGAGCCTGATACATGAGAATCACTTGAACCTGGGACACAGAGATTGCAGTGAGCCAAGATCGTGCCACTGCACTCCAGCCTGGGCAACAGAGTGAGACTCTATTTCAAAAAAAAAGAAAAAGAAAATTTTAAAAGAGGCTGAGCATAGTGGCTCGTGCTTGTAATCCCAGCACCTTATGAGGCTCAGGTGGAAGGATCACTTAAGCCTAGGAGGTCGAGACAGCACTGAGCCCTGATCTCGCCATGGCATCCTAGCCTGGGTGACAGAGTATAACCCATCTCAAAAAAAAAAGAAAGAAAGGAAAAGAAGAAAGTTTTAAAAGAAAACTACTAGGTGTAAATACATGAAGTTGTAATATTGGACTGTTTTTGACCCACAAATACGGCAATTTCATATAGTTAACTATACAGTTAACCTAGGGAAAGGTGTAACCGAATTAACTGTATTTGAACCTGTCTGAAAGAGCTTTGGCAACAGATGGAGGCTGTCTGCATGGCGTATGGCAGCTTCAATTCAGCAAGCCTGCCAAGGACTTCATGGTTTCAAGGGGCAGCTGTGGTCATGGGGTTCCAGCTCCCTCTATTCTGACTCTCCCCTCACTAAGCAGCACTGGTGCTGGGAACATGGGTTCCCCAGTCCCTGGGAAGATACGCAGCTCTTGACACGCAGGCTGACGATCCTTCCCTGAAAAGTTTTGTTAGCAAAAGATACGCAGCTGGAACAGTTCTGGGTGAGTGGACAACATTATGCTTCAGGTCCTAGAAAGCTGAGGATAACCCTTAAGTCTGTGGTGGTCACAAGCCAGCACCACCCCTCGGGGTAGCCAGTCTCTCTCTGACGTGGCTTCTGAGTGGTCAGCACTGACCAAAGACACAAACAGAGGGGTAGACCTCAAAAGACCCAAAGGAGATGTAGGATGCCTCAGCAGCTGCTCCACAGAAGCAGCCACCCTGGTGCTGTGGCAGCCCTTTGACAGGGCTCCCAAATGTGAGGAATACTTAGGCCGAAGGCAAAGAGCACATTCTGGCGGGGCACGGTGGCTCACACCTGGAATCTCAGCACTTTGGGAGGCTGAGGCGGGCAGATCACCTGAGGTCAGGAGTTTGAGACTAGTCTGACCGACATGGAGAAACCCTATCTCTACTAAAAATACAAAAATTAGGCAGGCGTGGTGGCACATGCCTGTAATCCCAGCTATTTGGGAGGCTGAGGCAGGAGAATCACTTGAACCCAGGAGGTGGAGGTTGGGGTGAGCTGAGATCGTGCCATTGCACTCCAGCCTGGGCAACAAGAGAGAAACTCTGTGAAAAAAGAAAGGAAGGAAGGGAGGGAGGGAGGGAAGGAGAGAGGGAAGGGAGCACATTCTCTGTTAGGCAGAGTTTGACACAAATTTCCCAGGCCATAGACACTCTGGGACTGGACTGAGGAATAAATGACCCTAGGTTATTCTCCTCAACAGCAGAACACCAATAAAATCGCTGAGAAAATTTGTCAAATACATTGTTTCAGAAAGAGTGTTTGCATTTTCAGTGTCAAAAAAAAGAAACTAAACTAAAACTAAACTGAATTTTAAGTCTTAAAATTAAATGGGGTATTTATTTTTTCCTTAACTTCTTTTGCCTGTTACTAGTACTAAAAAGAAATATTTTAGAAAGGTGTTAAATATTTGGGTGAGAGAATAGCTGAAGAAAACAATACCATGGCCAACCACTGAAGTGCTCGTTGCACAAGAGCATGGAATAAGAAGAGTGCAATACGTTGCTAGTGCATTGCAAATTTCAGACTGCATTACAAATTCATAGACTGGGGGGCTTAAACAACAGAAATTTATCAACTCAAAGTTCTAGAGACTGTAAGTCCAAAACAAAGGTGTTAGCACAGTTGCTTCTGTTAAAAGGAAAACTTCAGACACATTAAATTTAGCAGAGTTTACTTGACCAAAGAATGATTCATGAATAGGGCAGCCCTCTGAAAAAGAAGACGTTCAGAGAACTCCACTTAGCCTTGTGAACAGAGAGCTTTTATAGGCCAAAGATGGGGAGGCAAAGTAGACAAATCACCTGATTGGCTATAACTAGGCATTTGCCTTGTGGGATATGACTGGTGTCCTTATAAAAAGGGACATTTGGACACAACACATACAGGGAGAATGCATGGTGTGATTTGTTGGCTGCTTACGATTGGCTGAAACCTATCTGTTACAAAAATGTACTATTAAGTTAGGTTGTGGCTTGTTGTGTGGGAACTCTTAGAGACAGCCTCAGGCCAACAGCCTCCTGCTTATTGAATTCAACAGTTCTTTTCAAAAGCTGTGGGGGAGAACCTGTTCCATCACTTTTTCTCAGCTTCTGGTGGTTTGCCAGCAATCTTTGGTGCCCTATGACTTGTGGAAGCATCCTCTCAATCTCTGCGTTTATCTTTTTATTTTATTTATTTTTATTTTTATTATTTTTATTTTTAGAGACAGGGGTCTCACCATGTTGCCCGGGCTGGTCTTGAACTCCTAGGCTCAGGCAATCCTCCCACCTCAGCCTTCCAAAGTGCTGGGATTACAGGTATGAGCCACCACACCCAGCCTATTTTTTTTTTTGTTTTTTTTTTTTTTTTTTTTTTTTTTTTTTTTT
>NW_026652295.1:6627671-6636427 GCF_009828535.3 Hylobates moloch
TTTTTTTTTTTTTTTTTTTTTTTTTTTTTTTTTTTTTTTTTTTTTGAGACAGGGTTTCAACTCTGTCTCCCAGACTGGAGTGCAGTGATGCTATCATAGCTCAATGAAGCCTTGACCTCCCAGGCTCAAGCCATCCTTCCACCTCAGCCTCCCAAGTGGCTGGGACTACAAGTGCATGTCACTATGCTCAGCTGATTTTTTTTTTTTTTTTTTTTTTGGTAGAGACAGGGTTTTGCCATGGTGCCCAGGCCAGACTCCAACTCCTGTGCTCAAGATCTTCCCACACCTCAACCTCCCAAAGTGTTGGGATCACAGGCGTGAGCCACTGCGCTTGGCCTTTGCCTTCATCTTCACATGGCATTCTCCCTGTGTGTGTTCTGCGTCCAAATTTCTCTTTTTATAAGGACACCAGTCATATCCCATTAGGCACTTACGCTACTTGAGTGTGACCTCATTTTAACTAATTACACCTGCAGTGACCCTATTTCCAAGGTCACCTTCTGAGGTACTGGAGGTTTTGTGCCCCCCAAGGTATGAAGTTGGGGGGCACAAAAACAATGGTCATCATTCACAGTGAAGCCTCCCAAACTCCTTCTCTTCTATTCACTCTTTTCGTGGTTGTGAGACCCAGTGACACCTCTTTCATTACGTAGGAAATGCATTACAAGAAGACTCTGAAGCAACAGAATAGCTGCCAAAGGGGTGTAAAAAATCTGATGGAGAATCACTGAAATGAAATGATATCAGGTCAAAATCCGATGGAGAATCACTGAAATGAAATGACATTGGTCATAGGAGGTGTCCTGGCCTGGGCATCAGAACACATGGGCGGTAGTCCCGGCTCTGACTCTACTCCACTGGGGAAATCTGAGCACATCACTGTGCTTGCTGAGCTGCAGTACCCTGCCCCATAGGATGGAAGGGCTAGACAACCCCCACTTGGCGAATGAGCCAGCCGTGGCTCACAGAGGATAAGTGACCAATCCACTCGCTGGCTGAATTGGAACCAGGAAAAGAGCCCAGGTAGATCTCTTTGGGCCTGTGACTTTCTCCACTGTACCTACATCTCTCTGAGATTCTAAGTCCAATCTCCTGAGCCCTGAGAGTCTAAGTCAGGCCTTTTCAAGGCTAACTACAGGCGTAACATATAACCTTCCCTCAAAACCTCTGACCCACCTCAAGATCGGTAAGTCACCCCATAATCCTTTTAGAAGGCCTGGTGGCTGGACAGCCTATAATTTCCTTGACTGGCATCACCCAGCCCCACAGAGCTCAGAACTGCTCTGGGCGGGACAATTCCTGGTATTGAGAAGACTCTGGGTTTGCTGGTCTCGGTAGATGGTTTTCCACCGCCAGCGCTCACAGAGGGCTGTTCTGGAGGCCCATGCCGAAGCCAGGTGTGGATAGCATTACAAGTGTGCATAACGTCAGGCCCAGCACACCAAAGTTTGGTTACTCCCACTCCTGTGCCCAGCAAGGATTTCCACAGGGGTTCCACTCATCTGAAAATGGAAAAAGCACTAAAACCTTAACCATTTACCTTTCCTTCAACTTTCTGCCATGTCCCACACTCACAAATAGCATAAGAAGCCCTTTTTCTTCCTCCCTGTGAGAACAGTCTGAAAGTGCTGAACACAGATTGCTGGTTAGCATTAGCCACAGGGAGGGAAAATATAAGATATTAATGTCGCTTTTTCATATGGCAGTGTGAGACTTTGTGGATAATAATAAACCCTTATTTGCAGGGTCAAACACCACAATATGTACATATCCCTAAAGAGTGTTTGCAAAATAGGCAATCACGGCTAGAAATAGACTGTCTCGGAATGGCTAATAAACAATAAGCCTCTTGCCTTTAAAATTAACAACAACAAAAAGAAGCATATTGTGTGTAGTCTACACTGGGCAGAGTGGGGTGCAGAGGAAGGTGTTCACGACTCATTTCTGTCCGCACCGTTACTTCTGGCACAGCAGGAAGGCACGGTCCTGTAAAACAGCGACAAGAGCAAAACCCGCAAACGCTCCCTGGAGAGGCAATGCCAGAGAAATTCAGAATTTTACAGCTGGAAAGAACTTTTGTGTCCCTTGAACTCCAGCTTGCCTGGTCCTCAGTGTGCAGTGACTTACCCGAGGTTACACAAGGTAAAGCAGGAAATGCCCACAGGAATCTTCCAGTCTGAGGAAGTTACAGTTTGGGGGTTTGCTATCGAATACGCTGGGCTTGAATCCAGGAGCCCTGCGTTTCTCCCTAGCTCTGCTGCTGTGTGCGCTGGAAGACATCCCTAAACCTCACGGGACATCACATTCCTCTGCAGATAGAAGTGGAAGCACCTATTCATGGTGTTGCTGTATGAGACAACGTGGGTAACAGAACCTGGCAAATGTAAAATGGCATTAAATGAAATACATCAAGCAATAATGTGAGTAAGAAATGCTATATTTTTTAAGTGATACTGTTACAATGATTATAAAATCTCAGGCCGGGCGCGGTGGCTCACGCTTGTAATCCCAGCACTTTGGGAGGCCGAGGCGGGCGGATCACGAGGTCAGGAGATCGAGACCACGGTGAAACCCCGTCTCTACTAAAAATACAAAAAAATTAGCCGGGCGTGGTGGCGGGCGCCTGTAGTCCCAGCTACTCGGAGAGGCTGAGGCAGGAGAATGGCGTGAACCCGGGAGGCGGAGCTTGCAGTGAGCCGAGACTGCGCCACTGCACTCCAGCCTGGGTGACAGAGCGAGACTCCGTCTCAAAAAAAATAAAATAAAATAAAATAAAATCTCAGAAAGTCAGTTGCTATCCAAGTCGATAAATACCTCCATCTTTGCAGCATGAAGTAATTGCTTCTGGAGTAATAATAATATCAGATATGTATTTAGACCTTTCCTGGTTACCAAGTGCCTTTAATACAACTTTCTGCATTGGTTCTCACTGAGGAAACTAGAGCAGAACCAGACTCAAAGCAGCCCGCAACATCCTCAAGGTCACCCAGTTAAAGAATGGCAGGGCTGGACTTCCAGGGCTCAGTGAGGTGCTCCATCAACAAAACCACATTGCCTCGGGAAAGAAACTGCCCAGTCTGGGCAAACTAGTATCTCAGAGTGGTTGCCCATTGTTGACAAAGGCTCATCCGGACCCAGGACCATTGCTGGGCTGTTTTGCAACCTCACATGGAGAGTCCCAGAGCATGGGGCTGAGCGCCCAGACTATAAAGCAGCCTTCTCCCATGAGGCACAGCCCTCCCACAGTCACTGGAATGGGAGACGTTGCTCAAGGCGGCAGGAAATGAGGCTCAGCCCGGCCTCGTGATGTCCCTGATCTCAGATCCTCCTTCCCACTGTCAACACCTCTTGTAAATCACTGCAATGATATAAACCCCTGAGCCCTTTCCAGTCCCTGATCCCAAATCCAAATAAGACCTGCACATAGAAGCAATAACTCTCTCCTGGATGAAATATTCAGAGTACCAAATCTCATACAGAAAACGAAACTGGCCGGGTGCAGCAGCTCACATCTGTAATCCCAGCAACTCGGGAGGCTGAGGCAAGAGGGCAGCTTGAGGTCAGGAGTTCAAGATCAGCCTAGGCAACAGAGCAAGATCCCCATCACTAAAAAAAAAAAAAGTAAAATAAGTATTCAGTATTTTATTTGTTTGTTACCAAGAGTTTGCACATGTGAAACTATTCAGCTAAATGCATAAATTCAGCTTTTTATTGGCATATTTTCTCACTGTAAAGAGAATCACAGAGACAAAGGAAGCCTCTGTGCTCCTCAGTTCCTAGGGCTAAAATTTCAGAGTTATTTTTGGAAGCCCTTTTGGCATTGTCCATCAAGTACTCTAAGTTATCCATATCCATTGGCCCTGTGATTCTCTTTTATTTACTTATTTGTTTATTTTGGATTCAGGGGGTACATATGCAGGTTTATTACGTGGATATATTACCTGCTGCTGAGGTTTGGGCTTCTAATAATCCTGTCGCCCAAGTAGTGAACATACTCCCAGATAGATGGTCTTCCAACCCGTGCCCACCTTCGTCACTCCCTCCCACAGTTATTCCCTTTATAAGAATCATGATCAGAAATCCAGATGAAGATATTTGTCACTTACAATTGTGAAGAGTCAGCCATGAAGCTCAGTGTTTGCCACAAGATGTTAATGGCGATGAGGTTATGACACAGCTTTATTTTTCTGTTTTTCTTTACATGTTTCTGTAATTTCCAAAATTATCTATAATGAGAAACAACCCAAATATACATTGACAGATGAAGGGATAAACAAAATGTGTAGATGCCCACAATAAAATACCCTTCAGCCTGTAAAAGGAAGGCAGTCGGGTCACACGCTGCAACATGGATGAACATTGATGATGTTATGCTCAGTGAAATAAGCCAGGCACAAAAAGACACATACTGTCTGATTCCACTTGTATGAGGTTCCTAGAGTCATCAAACTCATAGAGACAGAAAGTAGAATGGTGATTGCCAGGGGCTGGAGGAGGGGGAGTGGAGAGCTGGTGTTTAATGGGGATGGAGTTTCAGTTTGGGGAGATGAAAAAGTTCTAGAGACGGATGGTGGTACTGGCTGCACGACAATGTGAGTGTGGAATGTGCTTACTGCCACTGAACCGCCCACTTAAAAATGGTCAAAATGGCAAATATTATGTATATTTTACCAAAATTTAAAAAATGGTTAAGGAAAATTATTTGTAAATATGTATTTTACTGTGCTAGGAAAAAAAAAAAAAAAAGTTGCATTACAAGAAAATTAGGCCGGGCGTGGTGACTCACACCTGTAATCCCAGCACTTTGGGAGGCCAAGGTGGGCGGATCACCTGAGGTCAGGAGTTCGAGACTAGTCTGGCCAACATGGCGAAACCTCATCTGTACTAAAAAAAATACAAAAATTAGCCGGGTCTTGTGGCATATGCCTGTTATCCCAGCTACTCAGGAGGCTGAGGCAGGAGAATCGCTTGAACCCAGGAGGTGGAGGTTTCAATGAGCTGAAATTGTGCCACTGCACTCCAGCCTGTGAGAAGAGTAAGACTCCATCTCAAAAAAAAAAAAAAACAGAGAAAATTAAATAACCATGCTGGGTTTGTCTAGATGCTTTCCCTTCCAGCTCCCGCCAGCCCTGCCTTGATGCTGTGTTCCTATCTGTGCAGCGACATGATGAGTGGTCCAAGGCCATGCTAAACAGTGACCTCTGGACTCATCTCAGATGCATGCAGAGACTCTTATTTAGAAAGAAAGAAGGAAGTCTCATTATTTCCTTTTAATAAGGTCCTTTACATTTTATACTAAGTGGTTTTTTTTTAAAGGAAATTCCAAATCTAAATTCAGTGCTTGAGGGGTACAAATATGCTTGCTTAGACCTTTTTTTCATAATCACAAGAATGAGAAATTGAGGCGAGCATTACATTACCTATACATTTTCTGTATCAGGTCACATCTGTTACATTTAACTGAGTAGTAATACTTGGCAAATATGTCATGTGCCTTCCTGTTCAATGATCTACAATTTTAAAAAATGATCTGGGCCAGGCACTGTGGCTCATGCCTATAATCCCAACACTTTGGGAGGCTTAGGCAGGAGGATCACTTGAAGCCAGGAGTTTGAGACCAGCCTGGGCAACACAGACCACCAAGTCTACAAAAAATTAAAAATAAAAAAATTATCCAGGTGTCATGGTACATCTCTGAGGTCCCAGCTACTTGGGAGGCTGAGGTAGGAGGATTGCTTGAGCCTAGGAGTTCGATGCTACACAAGAGCTATGATCATGCCACTGCACTCCAGCCTGGGAAACACAGTGAAACCCTGTTTTGACCAGGCATAGTGGCTCAAACCTGTAATCTTAACACTTTGGGAGGCTGAGGCAGGAGGATGGCTTGGCGCCCAAGATTTTGAGGCCAGCCTAGGCAACACAGCAAGACCGTTTTTTCCAAAAAAAAAAAAAATCAAAAAATTAGTCAGGCATGGTGGCGTAGGCCTGCGGTCCCAGCTTCTTGGGAGGCTGAAGTGGGAGGACCACTTGATCCCAGAGGTTGAGGTGGAAATGAGTCATGATTGCACCACTGCACTCCAGCCTTGGCAACAGAGTGAGACCTTGTCTCAAAAGAAAAGAAAGAAAAAGAAAAAGAAACCCTATCTCTCAAAAAATAAAAATAAAAAGTAGCCAGGTGTGGTGGCTCACACCTGAAATCCCAGCACTTTGGGAGGCTGAGGCAGGAGGATCACTTGAGGTCAGGAGTTTGAGACCAGCCTGGCCAGTATGGTGAAACCCTGTCTCTACTAAAAATACAAAAATTAGCTGGGCGTGGTGGCATGTGCCTGTAATCCCAGGTACCCAGGAGGTTGAGGCAGGAGAATCACTTGAACCCAGGAGGCAGAGGTTGCAGTGAGCGGAAATTACACCACTGCACTCCAGCCAGGGCAACAGAGTGAGACTCCATCTCAAAAAAAATAAAATAAATAAAAATAAAAAGTAGAATCATACAAAGTTTGTCTTTTTGTGACTGGCTTACTTCACTTAGTATAATGTCTCCAAGGTTCGTTGATGTAGCATGTAGCAAGATTTCTTTCCTTTTTAAGGCTGAATAATAGTCCATGTAGGTATACACCATATTTTGTTTATTCATTCATCCATGAATAGACACTTGGGTTGCTTCCAGCTTTCGACTATTGCGAATAATGCTACTGTGAACCTGGGTGTACAAAAATTCAATACAAATTTTAAGAATTGGTGAGCCATATGTGTCTAGGAAAATAAAGTAGATGACCTCTAGCTCACTGGTACCAGGAAATCACTTATTTCATGGAATCAGAAAATGTTAGACCAGGAAACAATTATTAAATCATCATCTATATTTATTTATAGATGAGGAAACAGACACGAAGAGACTTAACTAGGATGGTTTGTAAAATGTTCAGTTCCTACGTTTGGGGAGGAGGAGCTGTTGAGAAGAACCCCTCTCCCAGGTAAAATTTTCTACCCAACTTGTCATGCCACATACCTCAAATTCCCTACATCACAGATTTATTTACTTAGATGAAGGCACTGGTAATTTTACCAGGAATCTCCTAGTAAAATTAAAATAGCTCCAAGGGAAAGCCATTGTTGACCCACAAGCCTTTGTCTTGAAAGACTGGTTTTCCATGAAACAATAAGCTTGGAGTGGTGCTCTTAGGGAATAGAGCCTGCCCAGGAGAACTCAAAGAGGAGGTGGAGTCTCCAGGAATTGTCAGCATAGACAAGCCACAAGGAAACAACTGCCTCTTGAAAAGCTCCAGGCATCCAGGGGTAGTCAACCCCAGAAAAGTCTAGCTAGAGAAGGCCAAAGACCAACTCAGGCAGCATTACAATGCTGGCTAGCTCTTTACTCCATGTTGGGCTTCATGTCAAAATATAAGACTTCGCCATCAGTGCTTTGGGGCCAGGACTCAGTTCAGGATGTTCGTGGCATATTTCACCAGGCTGTCTCAGTCACATGAGCAAAGACTCTTTTTTTCATTAGCAAGAATGGAAAATGCCCAAATGCATCACCAACTGAGGAAAGCATTTTGTTTCAACAGATTTCAATCTCTCTGGCACCAAAATGTGTTTCATGATGGAGCTGAGGGAATTCTATCAGCAAAATGCAGTGTTCTAAGACCAAGAGAACTCCATTATAACACAGCTCGTTAGCACAAGCATCTGAACATTCCTCGGGTCAGAGACTGCTCTCTATAAACACAGCAACCAAGGCCGATTCTTCAGTAAAGTGTTATTTCTACCTCCAATTCCAAAGCTGTGAAGTGGTTCCTTCTTATGCCTGCAGAAGAACAACAAGATTTGAAAAGAGAATTATGGTAGACCAAGGAAAGCATGCACCTACAAATATGTTTGACAATAACCACAAATGATGGATAGAGCCTTTTACAATCCCAACATCAAGGCCGATGAGACCAGAAAACCTGCTATTTGTTAAAAAATAATAAAACAACATATAACAACAACAGCTAATTCGCCAATAAGACATGAGATTTACTGTTATATCCGCAGGTGAGTCAAGAGAATGTAGAAACTGGGTAATTAAAACAAAGTCAGGCCAGGTGTGGTGCCTCGTGCCTGTAATCCTAGCACTTTGGGAGGCCGAGGCAGGTGGATCACTTGAGGTCAGGAGCTCGAGACCAGCCTGGCCAACATGGTGAAGCCCTATCTCTGCTAAAAATATAAAAATTAGCTGGAAATCGCTTGAACCTGGAAGGCAAAGGTGGCAGTGAGCTGAGATCGTGCCACTGCACTCCAGCCTGGGCAACAGAGCAAGACGCTGTCTCGAAAATAAATAAATAAATAAATAAATAAATAAATAAATAAAATGAAACAAAGTCAGAGGTGTGGCTTGGTGGCTCACACCTGTAATCCAGCACTTTGGGAGGCCAAGGCGGGAGGATTGCTTGAGCCCAGGGGTTCGAGACCAGCCTGGGCAACATCATGAGACCCCATCTCTACAAAAAATACACACACACACACACACACACACAGTTAGCCA
The DNA here is from genome assembly GCF_009828535.3 of Hylobates moloch. Lineage (NCBI taxonomy): Eukaryota > Metazoa > Chordata > Mammalia > Primates > Hylobatidae > Hylobates > Hylobates moloch. Next base: position 6,636,199 of record NW_026652295.1, read on the forward strand.
GACATGGTGGCATGTGGCTGCGGTCCCAGCTACTAGGGAAGCTGAGTTGGGAGGATGGCTTGAGCAGGGAAGGAGGAGGTTTCAGTGAGCTGAGATTGTACCACTGCATCCCAGTCTGGGCAACGGAGCCAGACGAAAAGGAGAAGGGAAGGGGAAGGGGAAGAAGAGGAAGAGAGGAGCGGAGAGGATAGGAGAGGAGAGGAGAGGAGAGGATAGGAGAGGAGAGGAG
>NW_026652295.1:6636527-6638608 GCF_009828535.3 Hylobates moloch
GAGGAGAGGAGAGGAGAGGAGAGGGGAGGGGAGGGGAGGGGAGGGGAAGAGAAGAGAAGAGAAGAGAGAGAGGGAGAGAGGGAGGGAGGGAGGGAGGGAGGAAGAAAGGCAGGAAGGCAGGAAGGCAGGAAGAAAGGAAGAAAGGAAGGAAGGAAAAAAGGAAGAAAGGAAAGAAAAGAAACCTGGCCGGGCATGGTGACTCACGGCTGTAATCCTAGCACGCCGCTTCTGCTCAGGAGTTTAAGACCAGCCTGGGCAACATAGTGAAACCTCATCTCTACAAAAAGGTTTTTTTACAGTTTAAAAAAAAAAAGCCAGATACCACAGTAATTAAGACAGTTTACACACATTAGCTGTATAGTTTATTAAACTAGGAATCAACCATACTCTGGGGAGAATCCAGAAAACAGTATTTCTGGGGCCCTGCCATTGTGATACCTATAGTATGTGATAAGTAAAGTCCACAATAACAAAATATAGTAAGTTCACAACAAACTAATCTAAACAATAAAAATAAAATAGTAGCATTACTCCAATTCCCATGGTGGTAATATTTGGCTTACTTCACTGGCAAGGTAATTGTTCATTGAGACAACATCTGCTTTATCCCCTCCCATGTCCCAGTAGGCCAAGCTCATATGACCTATTCCAATCCTCCCCAGAGGCCTTCCTATCTTGTGTCTCAGCAGCCTAAGGAAGCATACTGGACTGTGTTAAGCTAGCCCCTAACCAACAGAGCCCACACTGCAATCTTTTTTTATGGATCTTACCACGAAGTAGACAGCCCCCAGAACTGGGTTGGGATTGTCAGAGACACCACTAAAGGCTGTCCTCTCCAGCACTTGTAAGCTTGGTTTCATTTTTCCATTAAAAAAAGGAATATATGGCCAGGCACGGTAGCTCAAGCCTGTAATCCCAACACTTTGGGAGGTCAAGGTGGGTGGATCACCTGACATCAAGAGTTCAAGACCAGCCTGGCCAACATGATGAAACCCCGTCTCTACTAAAAATACAAAAATCAGCTGGGCATGATGGCGGGCACCTGTAATCCCTGCTACTTGGGAGGCTGAGGCGGGAGAATCGCTTGAATCCGGGAAGTAGAGGTTGCAGTGAGCTGAGGTTGGGCCATTGTACTCCAGCCTGGGCGACAAGAGTGAGACTCTTATCTCAAAAAAAAAAAGTATATACACAAAACACATTATATTAGTTCGTCCCTTCTATAATGACTATAGAGGGAGGCACGGAATATTCCTTTGATCAGTTTGTTTTATATTTTTCCAGCACTTTTTCCAAGCATTTATATATATGGCTTATAACCTATTTTGCAACTAGAGTTTTTTGTTTAGCAAATATGGCTCAGATCCTAGGTCTTCTGCAGGTTTCCTAGAGGCTTTTTAGCAAGGACGTGAGAGAGGGTTTGGCCTCTACAGTGCCCCCTCAGAACCTGTCCCTTCAACCTGTTCTCTCTGTCAAGCCTCTCGCACTTGAAGGAAAGTCGCATCAAAGCAAAGGGGCTGCCTGTCTCTACAACATGCTCTGGCAGGAGGGCTGGGCTCCAGCCAAGCCAGAAACCACACTGGAAACCAGAGATCCAAATAAAGGTAGCAAATGAGAGAAGGTAGCACATCTAGGAGGCTATAGAGTAGATCGAGCAGGAGGCCAAGACCAAGGGCTCAGAACCAAGAGCAGGAGGAAGACAAACACGGGCAGGGATATCAGGCGTGTGATGCATGGGCTGGTCTGCCAGATTTAAAGAGTCCAGGAGGCCAGGGCGGTGGCTCACGCCTGAAATCCCAGCACTTGGGAAAGCTGAAGGAGAAGGATCCTTCGAGCCCAGGAGTTCGAGACCAGCCTGGGCAACATAGCAAGACTTCATCTCTATGAAAAATATTTTGTTTTTGTTTTCTACTAAAATTTTTTTTTAATTTGCCATGTATGGTGACATATGCCTATAGTCCAAGCTACTTAGGAAGCTGAAGCAGGAGGATCACTTGAGCCCAGGAGTCCAAAGCTGCAGTGAGCCATGATCACACCACTGCACTCCAGCCTGGGCAATAGAGCAACACCCTGTCTCTTTAAAA
>NW_026652295.1:6639008-6694018 GCF_009828535.3 Hylobates moloch
TGTGTGTGTGTGCGTGTGTGTGTACATATATGTGTGTGTGTGTGAGGCAGTTTGTGATGGAATCTACTGGATTTGCCCCAGTGAGTCCTGAGGGAAGGAGGGCAGCAAGGGGTCACAGGTGACCTACGACAGGGAGAAGGTGGTGCAGTTGTAGAAATGGGGAAAGCAGGGCCCAGAGGCAGGTTTGGAGAGATGGATGAAATGAATCTGTTGGATGGGGAAGACAGTGGTAGATGTTTTCCTCATGGTTCTGTCTGCTCCCGACATTCCTTACTATAGTGAGTTTATGGAGGAAAGGGGCATCAACATGAGAAAATAGGTTCGTTTATCCACCAAAGAGCCCTCATCCCACCCTCATTTGGGGCATCACCTTTGCTTACCTTTTCTTATCTCCCACTGGGAAATACACTCCTAAGGGAAGCCCATCTGTCTTTGTCACCTCTGTAGCACTTTCTAAGGGATTTAAAGTGGCTTCAGGTTTGGGAAAACAGCCAGATCCGTCTTTCACGCCTGAGTTAAGGTTTCAGCTCTAGTGATGGTCACAACAGCCGAGGCTCCAAAGCCCCTCTATGCTTTTCAAGGTCCACGCACTCAGAGAAGGCAAGGCGCGGGCTGCTAGAAAGACCTGGGAAGGACCAGGGTGGTGGAATCTGTCCAGGATGTCCTGGGGACAGCCACACCACAGAAAGGAGGAGGGAACAAGAGAGAAAAGATGGGAAAGGACATGTATAAGAGACTGAAATAGGAAATTCTGGACCATCTTCATGGAGAACCTTTACAAAATATAGGTGGAACTTATGCCTTCAGAGAGAGAAGAAATGCTGAACCAAATCCCCAAAGCTTAGCAGTGTTAGAAGCTGGATGAAAACATTTGGAAACACCATGACTCGTTTTTGGCATGGGAGCAAGGATGCAGATCGATAGATTAAGTTAGCATCTTGAGTGGCATTATGCAGATACCTCTCTGGAAGAAGCCTTCACAGGCGGCCCAGAGGCACCTGAGCTCAAGGTCGACCAGGCGACCCATCTGACCAGCAGGGCTAATTTATTGACAGAGAGCAGTGAGAATATACATTTCAGCCAAGATCTGGGAGTAAAAGTTAGGGACAAGAATGGAATCAAGACACTTATTTAGGGCTGGGCATGTGGCTCACACCTGTAATCTCAACAATTTGGGAGGCTGAGGCAGGAGGATTGCTTGAGCCCAGGTGTTCGAGACCAGCCTGGGCAACATAGTGAGACCCCATTTCTTAAAAGAAAAAAAATAATTAGCTGGGCATGATGGTGCACACCTGTAGTCCCAGACACTGGGGAGGCAGAGGCAGGAGGATCGCCTGAGCCCAGAAGTTCTAAGCTGCAGTGAGCTGTGATTGCACCACTGCATTCCAACCTGGGCAACAGTGCCTAACTATCTCTAAAGAAATTTTTAAATTAAAAAAATTAAAAAGACACTTATTCAGGAAAAAGGAGGCTCTGCCAGGAGGTGTGGCCCAGGGCCTTTAAGAACCTTTGCTCTAGCCCACTCTGTCCAAAATACAACAGTTACAAAAGGAGGAGATTGAAAAAATAAAGGCAAAAAAAGAAAAAACAGTAATACAAGTTTCTCAAAAATAAACAGTTCAACACAAAACAGGGGAAGCTATAATCATTACAAATAGTAGAAATAAAGTCAGTTTTTTTTTCTTTATTTCTTCTTGAAAAACAAAAACAAAAATGGGATCCATGTGCAGAATGTGAAGGTTTGTTACATAGGTATACATGTGCCATGGTGGTTTGCTGCACCTATTGACCCATCCTTTAGGTTCCCTCCCTTCACCCCCCTACCCCCAACAGGCCCTGGTGAGTGTTGTTCCCCTCTCTGTGTTCATGTGTTCTCATTGTTCAACTCCCTCTTATGAGTGAAAACATGCTGTGTTTGGTTTTCTGTTCCTGGATTAGTTTGCTGAGGATGATGGTTTCCAGCTTCATCCAAGTCCCTGCAAAGGACAAGAACTCATTCTTTTTTATGGCTGCATAGTATTCCATGGTGTATACGTGCCACATTTTCTTTATTCAGTCTATCATTGATGGGCATTTGGGTTGGTTCCCTGTCTTTGCTATTGTGAATAGTGCTGAAAGTCATTTCTACTGCCTGTGCTTTTGGAAATGCATCAGAGGAGTGGACCAAAAATGCCAACCCTCACCCTCAGCCCAGTGGCTTCATATTACATGGGGACTAGCAGGTGATACCCTCAAGTTCTGGGACACTTTGTTTCTTCCAGCACTTCTGCAAGTGCTATGGTGGGAGGGCCGTGTCACTTTGGGGTCAGTATTTCAGGGCAATGGTGTGCCTGCATGCAACACTATATTGTGTTGTAATACAGCCTTTATTTGTATCTAACTATATTTATTAAAATATAATAATCTACCTGACATCTTTGTTTTCTCTCTCAAGGCTCATTCTGCCCCAAAATATTTTTCCCCTTGCTTTTGTACAGTGAGATCTGCAATCTGAATGCCAGCTTGCTGAGGCCATGCCTGTGGCTCTAGTTTTGAACAAGGAAGTGTGACTTGGAATCAAACGTGTTTTGAGGAGCTGGGGGAAAGAATTGGTGGAGACCGCGGTGAGAAGAAGGGATCAGGGCAGTCAGAAATGGGCATGGGGCCAGGCGCGGTGGCTCACGCCTGTAATCCCAACACTTTGGGAGGCTGAGATGGGCGGATCATGAGATCAGGAGACAGAGACCATCCTGGCTAACACGGTGAAACCCCATCTCTACTAAAAATACAAAAAATTAGCCAGGAGTTGTGGCAGGCGCCTGTAATCCCGCTACTTGGGAGGCTGAGGCAGGAGAATCGCTTGAACCTAGGAGGCAGAGGTTACAGTGAGCCCAGATCGCGCCACCGCACACCAGCCTGGGTGACAGAGCGAGACTCTGTCTCAAAAAAAAAAAAAAGAAAAGAAATGAGCATGGAAGGACGGTGGCATGAGAAAGGCAAAGGGACATTCATTTAACTGGAGTTATTTGTTAAATTTTTTTAAATTTCCATGTGCCCTTCTGAACTGTATTTCTCCTCAATAGTAAGAACCAAATGCCTCCCACCTCATGTTATTTAATTAATTATGCCACCTCAATCTTAGCATCACTGTTACGGAAAGGCAAGCAGGTTAGTGCCTAAGTGTAGCATTTTATTTTAAAAATCAATAAGCAATCTAGAAAGCTAAATTTTAGCAATATTAATTCTTAAACAATGTTTGACACTTAATTCCAGAAATTTGATTTTTAAAGGTTTCCTAATTACTTCACCAAAATCAGGTTGAATGAAAACTGCTTTTGTCTAAAATAGTTTTGCAGATGGCAATTGTTAAGTCATTGTATTTTTCCATTTTGCACCTTACAATTTCACTGAAAGACAGATTGATGAAAATCCGGTAGGCCAGTTTCTGAACATTACCCTCTCCTCCAGAGGACACGCCTCCAGGGCAATCTGTCTCTTTTGGCCTGCCTTCACAGGGATCCTCCAGTACCTGCCTCTCCCAGGAACGTTGTCCTGAACAGACAAATCTAGAAATAAGCCGGGCACGGTGGCTCACGCCTGTAATCCCAGCACTTTGGGAGGCCAAGGCGGGCGGATCATGAGGTCAGGAGATCAAGACCATCCTGGCTAACACGGTGAAACCCCATCTCTACTAAAAATACAAAAAAACAAAAAAATTAGCCAGGCCTAGTGGCGGGCGCCTGTAGTCCCAGCTACTCAGGAGGCTGAGGCAGGAGAATGGCGTGAACCCAGGAGGCGGAGCTTGCAGTGAGCCAAGATCATGCCACTGCGCTACAGCCTGGGTGACAGAGCTAGACTCCATCTCAAAAAATATATATATATGTATATATATAGAAATCAGCGGCCAGGGGTGCAGACGCCCGGCCTTTGCTTTGGAACAATGGCTAATTCCTGTTTCTGCCAGGAGGAGGGACCCAAGGGAAGCCGCACGTTTTCTTGGAGTCACAGGAAGAGGGGACTCTCAACTTTGAGAGTCGTTCTCGCTTCCCCTTTCCTCATTCACTCATATCCAACAGACATTGGCTGCAGGTCTGTGCTCTGCTACACTCTGGGAATAAATACCAAGATGAGTTATGTGGGGCCTCCAGGCTCATGGGGTATGGGGTATGGGGCAGTCATGCCAGGACACAGTTACAACCCAGTGTGAAGGTGCTGGACCCTAGAGAGGCCCAGGCTCCACGTGAGCACATCAGAGAGATCGTGCCACTGCACTCCAGCCTGGGGGACAGAGAAAGACTCCGTCTCAAAAAAAAAAAAAAAAGGGCTGGGATTACAGGCGTGAGCCACCATTCCTGGCCTTGATGGCTTTTCTATTGTGGGTAGTGTTGAGGCAATGAATTCCCCTAATAACAAGGACCAAGTGTGTGGAATAAATTCTATCTTTAAAGATCCAAATTTTACACTGCTTTTCAGAGTTACTAAAATGTATTAACATTCTTCACATTCTTCCACATGAAGCAATGGTTTTCTCATTCTCCAGAGCTCAATGGGTAAAGGAGAGAAGCTGATTATTCCAACTTAGGGTGTATGGATATAAAATATAGACTTATGTCAGAAATAAAGATTTACATCAGAAATACACTAGTCCTTGAAGAAGAGATGCAGTATTTCATAAGGATGTAGGTTCTAGAGCCAACATGGCATCCACCTCGCCAGCTGTGTGACATGTGGGTCAAGTTGCTTACCTCTCTGGTTTCAGTTTTCCCATCTATAAAATGGGAGCCAATACGATACCCACTTTATGGGGTAGTTATAAGGCTTATGCAAGTGATATAAGTAAACGGCCTAAACCAGAACCAGGCACAGAGTAAGCACCAATATGTGATTACTATCCTTATTTTTATATTTATTTATTTATTTATGTATGTATGTTTGAGACAGAGCCTCACACTGCTGCCCAGGCTGGAGTGCAGTGACTCACTGCAACCTCTGCTTCCCGGGTTCAAGTGATTCTCCTGCCTCAGCCTACTGAGCAGCTGGGATTATAGGCATGCACCACCACACCCGGCTAAGTTTTGTATTTTTAGTAGAGACAGGGTTTCACCATGTTGGCCAGGCTGGTCTCGAACTCCTGACCTCAGGTGATCCATACACCTTGCCCTCCCAAAGTGCTGGGGTTATAGACGTGAGCCACCATGCCCAGCCACTATCATTATTTTATTGTCGTTGCAATTTACTTTCTTACTGCATTTCACACTACTGATCACTCACTTCCTTCTTAAACTTCCTTCCTTTGGCTTCTATGACTCTGGACTGCTCTGGTTTTCCTTCTTTGTTCCTTTCTAGATTGTTTTACTGCTTCCTCTTCATCCTCTCACCCTCTAGGAGTTCCTCAAGGCTCTAGCCTCTACTCTTTCTCAGCAGTTCCTCCACCCATGTGGGTGCTCTATGCATATGAATCCCAGGCTAATCTCCGCGCTTTCAACCTCCCTGCTGAGCATGGCACCCACATTTCCAAACTTGCTGCCCACCCGATGTCACAGGGGCCTCTCAGGTTCAGTGGGGCCCAACTGCTCTCTATCTTCCCCAAAACATTTTCTTATGAAGTTCTCTTTGTTAGTGCAGTCGCCCGTTTACCCAGACTAGAGTCCCCAGCCACTCTCCCTCTCTCTCGCTCGCTCTCCACACCCAACTGATCAACAAAGCCTGGGCCTTGTCATTTCCCCCACGTCTTTAGAATATGTCACTTCCTTTCCTTTTCCATGGCTACCATCCTAGTTAGCTGTCATTCACCTTAACTGTTGCAACCATCTGGAAATGGTCTCCTTGCCTTTGAAATTTATTTATTATCTCGATTTATCTCAAACCCCAAGCACAATCTTTAATCTGGCTTTGTGCTGCTCACAGTAAAAAGACACTATTTAGGCTTGAGTTTTCTCAACTCTCCACCTCATCAAGCCTACTCCTACTACAGTCTCTCTACATCTACATTTACCCTTGGTTCTTCTCCAGTCCAACCTGATCCCCTCATCTGTACCCCACATTCTAATCCTTTCATCTCCACTCCAGACTCTATTTGTCTCATCTCCACTTCTCTCCCCACATACAGCTACCAAGTTCTGATTCCCATGGTCAGTACACAGGTTCATTGCCAGAAACTAAGGGATTCTCATTAGGGCTGAACAATATGCACCAGCTACCAATGCCAGCTGGTCTCCAGATCTTCATCGAGCAAGTAAAAGATAACCAGGCACAGGGCGGTGGCTCACGCCTATAATCCCAGCACTTTGGGAGGCTGAGGCAGGTAGATTACATGAGGTCAGGAGTTCAACAACCTGGCCAAAAACAACCTGGCCAATAAGATGAAACTCCATTTCTACTAAAATAGCTCAATTGAAAAATGAACTAAGGATTTGAACATACATTTCTCCGAAAAAGATATACAAATAGCCAATAAGTACATGAAAAGATGCTCACCATTATTAGTGAATAGGGAAATACAAATCAAAACCGCAGTGAGATCCACTTCACACCCAGTAGGATTGCTGTAGGGAAAAACAAAATGAAAATAACAAGTGCTGGAGAGAATGTGGAGAAACTAGAACCCCACTACACTGATGGTAGGAATGTAAAATGGTGCAGCTGCTTTGAAAAAGTTGGGTAGTTCCTCAAAATGTTAAATATGGAGTTAACACATGGCCCATCAATTCAAGTCTTAGGAAAATAAAAACGTGTATTCATACAAAAAGTTATGCATGAATGTTCACAGCAGCATTATTCATAATAGTCTGAAAGTGAAAGCAACCCAAATACCCACCAATTGATGAATGGATAAACAAAATGTGGTCTATCCTACAAGAGGATATTATTTAGCAGTAGAAAATAAAGTGCTGGGCCGGGCGCGGCGCCTCATGCCTGTAATCCCAGCACTTTGGGAGGCCGAGGCAGGTGGATCGCTTAAGGTCAGGAGTTCAAGAATAGCCTGGCCAACATGGTGAAACCCAGTGTCTACTAAAAATACAAAAATCAGCCGGGCGTTGGGAGGCTGAGGCAGAAGAATTGCTTGAACCTGGGAGATGGAGCTTGCAGTGAGCCAAGATCATGCCACTGCACTCCAGCCTGGGCAACAGAGTGAGACTCTGTCTCAGAAAAAAAAAAAAAAAAAAAAGAAAGAAAGAAAGAAAGAAAAGAAAGTGCTGGTATGGGCCGGGCGCGGTGGCTCACGCCTGTAATCCCAGCACTTTGGGAGGCCGAGGCGGGCGGATCATGAGGTCAGGAGATCAAGACCATCCTGGCTTACATGGTGAAACCCCATCTCTACTAAAAATACAAAAAATTAGCCGGGCGTGGTGGCCTGTAATCCCAGCTACTCGGGAGGCCGAGGCAGGAGAATGGCGTGAACCCGGAAGGCAGAGCTTGCAGTGAGCTGAGATCGTGCCACTGCACTCCAGCCTGGGCAACAGAGCTAGACTCCATCTCAAAAAAAAAAAAAAAAGAAAAAAAAAAGAAAGTGCTGGTATATTACAACAAGGATGAACCTTGCAAACATTATGCTAAGTGAAAGAAGTTAATCACAATAGTCCATATATTTATGATGCTTTTTTTTCCTTTTCTTTTTTTTCTTTTTTTTTTTTGAGAGAGGGTCTCACTCTGTCACCCAGGCTGGAGTGCAGTGGTGCAGTCTCAGCTCACTGCAGCCATAACCTCCCTGGGCTCAAGCTATCCGCCCACCACAGCCTCCTAAGTAACTGGGACCACAGATACATGCCACCATGCCCGGCTTTTTGTATTTGAGATGGAGTTTCGCCATGTTGCCCAGGCTGATCTCAAACTCCTGGGCTCAAATGATCCCCCTGCCTCAGCCTCCCAATGTGCTGGATGACAGGCATGAGCCACTGTGCCCAGCTACTATGACAGTTTTTATTTGAAATGTTCAGAAGTTCAGAATAGACAAATCTGGAAACAGAAATAAGATTAGAAACAGAAATTAGATTAGTGACGGCTGAAGAGGGTAGGGGAAATGGGGGCTGATAACTAATGAAAATAGAGTTTATTTTGGGGATGATGAAAACGTTCTAAAAGTGATTGTGGTGGGTGGTGGAGGTTGCACAAGAAACAAATTACAGTTGTTGCTCCTGGGAAGGGGAACTTGACAACTGGGGACCAAAAGTGTCTATATATATAGACTTGTGTGTGTGTGTATATATACATATACACATATATATATATCACACACACACACACAAGTGGGTAAGTATATATAAGTATACACACACACACACACACAAACATATATATATATATATATATATATATATATAGGCGCCCTGGGTGCTTATTTGATTTTCTATCACGAGTATATATAACCTATTCACTAACAAATAAATAAAATAATATTTTACAAAGAAATTGCATTTGGGACCAGGAGTGATGGCTAATGCCTGTAATCCCAGCACTTTGGGAAGCTGAGGAGGACAGATCTCTTGAGCCAGGAGTTCGAGATCATCCTAAGCAACATGGCGAAAACCCATCTCTACAAAAAATACAAAAGTTAGCCAGGCTTGGTGGTGCACATCTGTGTTCGCAGCTACTCGGAGGCTGAGATGGGAGGATTGCTTGAACCTGAGAGGTCTAGGTTGCAGTGAGGCTGGATGACAGAGTGAGAGCCTATCTCAAAAAAATAAAACATAAAAAAGGAAATTGCATTCGGAATCACAAGAGTCATAACCACAGATTCAATAAAAATTCAAAAAGTATTAGAGAACAATGTATTTTCATGAATACATATGTAGCTCTAGATGAAAAAGGTAATTTTTAGGACAATAAAATGTCAAAAATTGACTTTGAAAAGGATAGGAAACCAGACCAGGCTAATGGTTAGACAAAAAACTGAAAAGATAGCCAAAATTATATCCCCTCTCCCACAAAAAAGAACATCAAGGGCAGAAGCGTTTTACTGGTGACTTCCAATTCTTCAAAGAGCAGGTACTTCTTTTTTTTTTTTTTTTTTTTTGAGACGGAGTCTCGCTCTGTCGCCCAGGCTGGAGTGCAGTGGCGCGATCTCGGCTCACTGCAAGCTCCGCCTCCCGGGTTTGCGCCATTCTCCTGCCTCAGGCTCCCGAGTAGCTGGGACTACAGGCGCCCGCCACCACGCCCAGCTAATTTTTTGTATTTTTAGTAGAGACGGGGTTTCACCGTGTTAGCCAGGATGGTCTCGATCTCCTGACCTCGTGATCCGCCTGCCTCGGCCTCCCAAAGTGCTGGGATTACAAGCGTGAGCCACCGAGCCCGGCCTAGCAGGTACTTCTTATAAACTGTTTCCAGGAACGGGAAAATAACCAGGGCTCCTCCACTCATTTAATAGGAATAAATATCAGTGTATACAAATTGGAGGATAACAAAATGGAAGAAAGAAAGGAAGGAAGGAGAGAGAAAGGGAGGGAGGAGACAGCAGAAGCATCGCTCCAGTTTTGTTTGACCCACGCTGTTGTCTCTATGTATCATTTTTTTTCTTTTAATGGAACAGAGTTTTCGCTCTTGTCCCCAGGCTGGAGCGCGGTGGTGCAATCTTGGCTCACCACAACTTCCACTTCCTGGGTTCAAGCAATTCTCCTGCCTCAGCCTACCAAGTAGGGCGCGGTGGCTCACGCCTGTAATCCCAGCACTTTGAGAGGCCGAGGCAGGCGGATCACCTGAGGTCAGGAGTTTGAGACCAGCCTGACAAACATGGCGAAATCCCGTCTCCACTAAAAATACAAAAATTTGCCAGGCGTGATGGCGGGCACCTGTAATCCCAGCAACTCGGGAAGCTGAGGTGAGAGAATCGCTTGCACCTGGATGGAGGTTGCAGTGGGCGGAGATGGCGCCATTGCACTCCAGCCTGGGCAACAAAAGCAAAACTCCGTCTCAAAAATAAAAATAAGAAAAAAATAGAATAAAAAGCCAAAGATATGAGTGGGCAAGTGTAGATAGACAGATAGATAGACGACAGATATTCAAAGAAACTCACATTCAATAATATTGAAGGAAGCAAAAATTTAAACAAAAATGAGAAATCATTTTTACCCATCAGATTGACAAAACTTTTAAAACTTATAATAATCAGCCTGTAAGGGTTTGGGAAAATAGGCACTTACTTTTGTCCTCATGGGTATTTAAATTGGTACAACATTTTATGGAACAATTTGAAGATGCTTATTAAAAATTTAAAAGTGCATATATTTGAACTCCAGCAAATCCACTTCTCTATGTCTATCCAGGAGAAATACTGGGAAATGTATTCAGATGACCATGGTGTTTTCTATTGCTACATAACAAATTACCACAAAATAGCTTCAAACGACATAAAATCGCTGTCTCACAGCTTCTGAGGATTAAGAGTCAGGCGCAGCTTAGTTGAGTCCTCCAGTCAGGATCTCGCTAGATTTAAGTCAAGGTGTCAACCCAGCGCATTTTCTTTTTTTAATTTTTTTACTTTAGTTTTTTTCTTTTTAGAGACGAGGTCTTGCTTTGTTGCCCAGGCTTGTCTCAAACCCCTGGGCTCAAGCCATCCTCCTGACTCAGCCTCCCAAAGTGCTGGGATTATAGGTGTGCCCCACTATGTCCCGCTAGCCCAGCGCATTTTTTTTCTTTTTTTCTTTTTTTATTTAGATGGAGTCTCACTCTGTCACCCAGGCTGGAGTGCAGTGGTGTGATCTTGGCTCACTGCAACCTCCGCCTCCCAGGTTCAAGCAATTCTTCTGCCTCAGCCTCCTGAGTAGCTAGGATTACAGGCACCCACCACCATGTCCAGCTAATTTTTGTATTTTTTTAGTAGAGATGGGGTTTCACCCTGTTGGCCAGGCTGGTCTCAAACTCCTGACCTCAAGTGATCCACCCACCTCGGCCTCCCAATGTGCTGGGATTACAGGCGTGAGCCACAGCACTTGGCCCTTTTTTCTTTTTTTTTTTTAGAGACAGGGTGTCCCTCTGTTGCCCAGGCTGGAGTGCAGCAGGAGTGAACCACTGTGCCAGCCAGCCCAGTGCGTTTTCCTCTGAAGACTCAGCAAGGGAAAGATCTGGTTCTGAGCTCCCTCAGGTTGTTGGTGGAATTCATGTTTTCAAGGTTATGTGGGGTCCCCATTTTCCTGCTAGCTGTCAGAGAGGGCCCACTCTCAGCAACTAGAGGTCCTGGGAAGGATCATATGACCTGGCCTCATAACTCCCTTCCTTATGCCCCCTCACACTTCCAAATCTCTCCCTTCAGGGATCCCCTTTTAAGAGATCCCCTGATGAGGCCAGATCCACCTAGGATAATCCAAGTTGATCAACCTAATCACAGGGTTGTATCCCATCCAGTTTCAGTGACCTGCCCATACTCAAGGAGAAGGGATGACACAGAGAAGGGGCAACAAGGTGGGTGAGACATTCGGGGCAATTGCAGAATTCTGGCTGGGCATGGTGGCTCACATTTATAATCCTGGCACTTTGGAAGGCCGGGATGGGAGGATTGCTTGAGCCCAGGAGTTTGAGACAAGCCTGGGCAACATAGCAAAACCCCATCTCTACAAAAAATGCAAAAATTAGCCAGGCATGGTGGCGTGTGCCTGTAGTCCCAGCTACGCAGGAAGCTGAGGTGGGAGGATCACCTGATCCCAGGCGGTTGAGGCTGCAGTGAGCCAAGATTGCACCACTGCACTCCAGCCTGGGCAACAGAGTGAGACCATTTTATTTTATTTTTATTATTTTTTTTTCTTTTTTAAGATGGAGTATCACTCTGTCTCCAAGGCTGGAGTGTAGTGGCACAATCTCAGCTCACTGCAACCTCCACCTCCCGGTTCAAGTGATTCTCCTGCCTCAGCCTCCCAAGTAGCTGCGATTACAGGCATGTGCCATCACGCCTGTCTAATTTTTGTATTTTTAGTAGAGATGGGGTTTCACCATGTTGGCTAGACTGGTCTTGAACTTCTGATGTCAGGTGATCCACCTGCTTCAGCCTCCCGAAGTGCTGGGATTACAGGTATGAGCCACTGTGCCAGGCCCAGACCCTTTTTTTAAATCTCAGAATTCTGCCTGCCACCGCCCATATTAGAAGATGCTCCTACCAGTAGAGAGCTGGTAAGGATGAAAAACTGGAAACCATGTAGAAATGGTTAAATACATTGTGAATGCTTATATAGACTATGTACATCTATACTATGGAATATTGGACTGAGTTGTAAAATTGAATGAAATAGATCAAGATGACATAATAACTAGCACAAAAAAGGCAAGTTTCAGAATAATACATACAGTGGGATCCCATGTATGTATTAATAAATAAATGCCAGCTTCCTGCCTCTACCTTTGTCCTCTGAAATCCTCTATTCTGCTGCCAGAGAGGCCTTTTCAAAATTCAGATCTGATCAGGCCACCAGCCCCTGGGCCCACCATGCCCCCCAGGCTTAAAATCCAACCTTGGATTCCCATCATTCTTAGGATAAAGCCTAAACAGACCTTTATCCTGGCCTGGGTTGTGGCCCTAGATGGTCCTTGCTGCCCCGAGCTCCAGCCACAGCTCTCTGGGTCCACAGATCTTCCTCTACCACTGAGCCTTACCAGCGACTTCTCTGCTAAAATGCTCTCTAGTCACCCCCCTTTCACCAGGCCAACTTGATTCATGCTTTCAATCTCAATTCTAGCTGGGAACAGTGGCTCACACCTGTAATCCCCAACACTTTGGGAGGCTGAGTATTAAGGCTAGTATTCAAGACCAGCTTGGGCAACATAGTAGGAAGAGGGAGAGGAGGAGAGAGAGGGAGGAGAGAGGGAGATGGGGGGAGAAGAGAGGAGGAGAAGAAAGAAGAAGAAGAAGAAGAAGAAGAAGAAGAAGAAGAAGAAGAAGAAGAAGAAGAAGAAGAAGAAGAAGAAAAGAAAGAAAACAAAATCTCAATTCAAATGACACTCTCCTATCTCAAATCTCCTGTCTGCCCACAGACCAGCCAGATACCCTGTCACAAGCTCTACCCATGCTCCCTCACCACTCCCACAGTTAGTAAGGCTTCATTTATGTGTGCATGGATCAGATCATTTATCTGATCCATATCTGTCTTCCTCAAACAACCTCCAGTGCCTGCTACACTATCTGGCACCAAGCAGGGGCTCAATCAGTATTTGTTTCATGACTCTGGCTCTCCTGTCCCTTCCTCATCAGATTTTGCACACCGTGCCCATGCACTTTCACATCTCTGGGCTTGGGCATGTCATTTTGTCCTCCTGGAATGCCTTGCCACTTTTGAATTGCCCGGCAAACTCCTACTCATTTTGTAAAGCCCAGTTGAAATGGCCCCTCTTGAAGGCAAGATAAAATGAAGAAGGAGAGGCCGGGCGTGGTGGCTCATGCCTGTAATCCCAGCACTTTGGGAGGCTGAGGCAGGTGGATCACTAGGTCAGGAGTTCAAGACCAGCCTGGCCAACATGGTGAAACCCCGTCTCTACTAAAAATACAAAAATTAGCTGGGCGTGGTGGAACGTGCCTGTAATCCCAGCTACTTGGGAGGCTGAGGCAGGAGAATCACTTGAACCAAGGAGGCGGAGGTTGCAGTGAGCCAAGACCACGCCATTGCACTCCAGCCTGGTGACAGAGCAAGACTCCATCTCCAAAAAAAAAAAAAAAAAATCAAGAATGAGAATGCCAAAATGTGAATAATGAATGGTGAGATCACAAGTGATATTTATTTCTGTTTTATGCTTCCTGAATGTTTTGCAATGAGTGGCTATTACTTTCATAATTATAAAAAGTAAAATAGATTCCGTTCCAAGACGGTCGAATAGGAAGACCTCCGGTCTGCAGCTCCCAGCATGATCGACACAGAAGGTAGTGATTTCTGCATTTCCATCTGAGGTACCTGGTTCATCTCATTGGGACTGGTTGGACGGTGGGTGCAGCCCATGGAGGGCAAGCTGAAGCAGGGCGGGTCATCGCCTCACCCAGGAAGCACAAGGCGTCAAGGGATTTCCCTTTCCTAGCCAGTGGAAGCCGTGATAGACTGTACCTGGAAAATCGGGACACTCCCACTCAAATACTGCGCTTTTCCAGCGGTCTTAGCAAATGGCACACCAGGAGATTACATCCCGTGCCTGGCTCGGTGGATCCCACGCCCAAGGAGCTTTGCTCACTGCTAGTGCAGCAGTCTGAGATCAACCTGCAAGGCAGCAGCCTGGCAGGGGGAGTGGTGTCCACCATTGCTGAGGGTTGAGTAGGTAAACAAAGTGGCCGGGGAAGCTCAAACTGGGCAGAGCCCACTGTAGCTCAGCAAGGCCTACTGCCTTGTAGACCCCACCTCTGGGGGCAGGGCATAGCTGAACAAAAGGCAGCAGACAACTTCTGCAGACTTAAACGTCCCTGTCTGACAGCTCTGAAGAGAGCAGTGCTTCTCCCCCAGCATGTGTTTGAGCTCTGAGAATGGACAGACTGCCTCCTCAAGTGGATCCCTGACCCCTGTATAGCCTAACTGGGAGACACCTCCCAGTAGGGGCTGACTGACACGTCATACAGGTGGTGCCCCTCTGGGAAGAAGCTTCCAGGGGAAGGATCAGGCAGCAATATTTGCTGTTCTGCAATATTTGCTGTTCTGCAGCCTCTACTGTTGACACCCAGGCAAACAGGGTCTGGAGTGGACCTCCAGCAAACTCCAACAGACCTGCAGCTGAGGGACCTGTTAGAAGGAAAACTAACAAACAGAAAGAATAGCATCAACATCAACAAAAAGGACATCCATGGCAAACCCCATCTGCAGGTAACCAGCATCAAAGACCAAAGGTAGATAAAACCACAAAGATGGGGAAACCAGAGCAGAAAAGCTGAAAATTCTAAAAACCAGAGTGCCACTTCTCCTCCAAAGGATCGCAGCTCCCCACAAGCAATGGAACAAAGCTGGACAGAGAAGCTGGTAGAAGTAGGCTTCAGAACGTCAGCAATAACAAACTTCTCCGACCTAAAGGAGGATGTTCAAACCCATCACAAGGAAGCTAAAAACCTTGAAAAAAAGATTAGACAAATGGCTAACTAGAATAAAGAGTGTAGAGAAGACCTTAAATGACCTAATGGAGCTGAAAACCGTGGCACGAGAACTACATGATGCATATACAAGCTTCAATAGCCAATTCGATCAAGTGGGAGAAAGGGTATCAGTGATTGGAGATCAAATTAATGAAATGAAGTGAGAAGAGAAGTTTGGAGAAAAAAGAATAAAAAGAAATGAACAAAGCCTCCAAGAAATATGGGACTATTTGAAGAGACCAAATCTACATTTGATTGGTGCACCTGAAAGTGATAGGGAGAACGGAACCAAGTTGGAAAACACTCTTCATGATATTATCCAGGAGAACTTCCCCAACCTAGAAAGGCAGGCCAACATTCGGATTCAGGAAATACAGACAATACCGCAAAGATACTCCTCAAGAAGAGCAACCCCAAGACACGTAATTGTCAGATTCACCAATGTTGAGATGAAGGAAAAAATGTTAAGGGCAGCCAGAAAGAAAGGTCGAGTTACCCACAAAGGGAAGCCCATCAGACTAACAGCGGATCTCTCGGCAGAAACCCTACAAGCCAGAAGAGAGTGGGGGCCAGTATTCGACATTCTTAAAGAAAAGAATTTTCAACCCAGAATTTCATATCCAGCCAAACGAAGCTTCATAAGTGAAAGAGAAATAAGATCCTTTACAGACAAGCAAATGCTTAGAGATTTTGTCACCACCAGGCCTGCCTTACAAGAGCTCCTGAAGGAAGCACTAAACGTGGAAAGGAACAACCAGTATCAGCCACTGCCAAAACATGCCAAATTATAAAGACCATCAATGCTAGGAAGAAACTACATCAACTAATGGGCAAAATAGCCATCTAACATCATAATGACAGGATCAAATTCACACATAACAATATTAACCTTAAATGTAAATGGGCTAAATGCCCGAATTAAAAGACACAGAGTGGCAAATTGAATAAAGACTCAAGACCCATCAGTGTGCTGTATTCAGGAGACCCATCTCACATGCAAAGACACACATAGGCTCAAAATAAAGGGATGGAGGAAGATCTACCAAGCAAATGGAAAGCAAAAAAAAAGCAGGGGTTGCAATCCTGGTCTCTGATAAAACAGACTTTAAACCAACAAAGATCAAAAGAGACAAAGAAGACCATTACATAATGGTAAAGGGATCAATTCAACAAGAAGAGCTAACTATCCTAAATACATATGCACCCAATACAGGAGCACCCACATTCACAAAGCAAATCCTTAGAGACCTACAAAGAGACTTAGACTACCACACTATAATAATGGGAGACTTTAACACCCCACTGTCAATATTAGACAGATCAACGAGAAAGAAGGTTAACAAGGATATCCAGGACCTGAACTCAGCTCTGCACCAAGCAGACCTAATAGACATCTACAGAACTCTCCACCCCAAATCAACAGAATATACATTCTTCTCAGCACCACATCACACTTATTCCAAAATTGACCACATAGTTGGAAGTAAAGCACTCCTCAGCAAATGTAAAAGAACAGAAATCACAACAAACTGTCTCTGAGACCACAGTGCAATCAAATTAGAACTCAGGATTAAGAAACTCACTCAAAACCGCTCAACTACATGGAAACTGAACAACCTGCTCCTGAATGACTACTAGGTAAATAACGAAATGAAGGCAGAAATAAAGATGTTCTTTGAAACCAATGAGAACAAAGACACAATGTACCAGAATCTCTGGGACACATTTAAAGCAGTGTGTAGAGGGAAATTTATAGCACTAAATGCCAACAAGAGAAAGCAGGAAAGATCTAAAATTGACACCCTAACATCACAATTAAAAGAACTAGAGAAGCAAGAGCAAACACATTCAAAAGCCAGCAGAAGGCAAGAAATAACTAAGATCAGAACAGAACTGAAGGAGATAGAGACGCAAAAAACCCTTCAAAAAATAAATGAATCCAGGAGCTGGTTTTTTGAAAAGATCAATGAAATTGATAGACCACTAGCAAGACTAATAAAGAAGAAAAGAGAGAAAAATCAAATAGATGCAATAAAAAATGATAAAGGGGATATCACCACTGATCCCACAGAAATACAAACTACCATCAGAGAATACAATAAACACCTCTACAAAAAGAAACTAGAAAATCTAGAAGAAATGGATAAATTCCTCGACACATACACCCTCCCAAGACTAAACCAGGAAGAAGTGGAATCTCTGAATAGACCAATAACAGGCTCTGAAATTGAAGCAATAATTAATAGCCTACCAACCAAAAAAAGTCCAGGACCAGATGGATTCACAGTCAAATTCTACCAGAGGTACAAATAGGAGCTGGTACCATTCCTTCTGAAACTATTCCAACCAATAGAAAAAGAGGGAATCCTCCCTAACCCATTTGCTAAGGCCAGCATCATCCTGATACCAAAGCCTGGCAGAGACACAACCAAAAAGGAGAATTTTAGACCAATATCCCTGATGAACATTGATGCTAAAATCCTCAATAAAATACTGGCAAACCAAATCCAGCAGCACATCAAAAAGCTTATCCACCACGATCAAGTCGGCTTCATCCCTGGGATGCAAGGCTGGTTCAACATACGCAAACCAATAAACATAATCCATCACATAAACAGAACCAATGCCAAAAACCACATGATTATCTCAATAGATGCAGAAAAGCCCTTCAACAAAATTCAACAGCCCTTCATGCTAAAAACTCTCAATAAACTAGATATTAATGGAATGTATCTCAAAATAATAAGAGCTATTTATGACATACCACAGCCAATATCATACTGAATGGCCAAAACTGGAAGTATTCCCTTTGAAAACCGGCACAAGAAAGGGATGCCCTCTCTCACCACTCCTATTCAACATAGTGTTGGAAATTCTGGCCAGGGCAATCAGGCAAGACAAATAAATAAAGGGTATTCAGTTAGGAAAAGAGGAAGTCAAATTGTCCCTGTTTGCAGATGACATGATTGTATATCTAGAAAACCCCATTGTCTCAGCCCCAAATCTCCTTAAGCTGACAAGCAACTTCAGCAAAGTCTCAGGATACAAAATCAATGAGCAAAAATCACAAGCATTCCTATACACCAATAACAGACAAACAGAGAGCCAAATCATGAGTGAACTCCCATTCACAATTGCTACAAAGAGAATAAAATACCTAGGAATCCAACTTACAAGGGATGTGAAGGACCTCTTCAAGGAGAACTACAAACCACTGCTCAGTGAAATAAAAGACAACACAAACAAATGGAAGAACATTCCGTGCTCATGGATAGGAAGAATCAATATCATGAAAATGGCCATACTGCCCAAGGTAATTTATAAATTCAATGCCATCCCCATAAAGCTTCCAATGACTTTCTTCACAGAATTGGAAAAAAACTACTTTAAAGTTCGTATGGAAGCAAAAAAGAGCCCGCATTGCCAAGACAATCCTAAGCAAAAAGAACAAAGCTGGAGGCATCACGCTACCTGACTTCAAACTATACTATAAGGCTACAGTAACCACAACAGCATGGTACTGATACCAAAACAGATATACAGACCAGTGAAACAGAACAGAAGCCTCAGAAATTACATCACACATCTACAATGATCTGATCTTTGACAAACCTGACAAAAACAAGAAATGGGGAAAGGATTCCCTATTTAATAAATGGTGCTGGGAAAACTGGCTAGCCATATGTAGAAAGCTGAAACTGTATCCCTTCCTTATACCTTATACAAAAATTAATTCAAGATGGATTAAAGACTTAAATGTTAGACCTAAAACCATAAAAACCCTAGAAGAAAACCTAGGCAATACCATTCAGGACATAGGCATGGGCAAGGACTTCATGACTAAAACAGTAAAAGCAATGGCAACAAAAGCCAAAATAGACAAATGAGATCTAATTAAACTAAAGAGCTTCTGCACAGCAGAAGAAACTACCATCAGAGTGAACAGGCAACCTACAGAATGGGAGAAAATTTTTGCAACTTACTCATCTGACAAAGGGCTAATATCCAGAATCTACAAAGAACTTAAACAAATTTACAGGAAAAAAACAACCCCATCAAAAAGTGGGCAAAGGATATGAACAGACACTTCTCGAAAGAAGACATTTATGCAGCCAACAAACACATGAAAAAATGCTCATCATCACTAGTCATCAGGGAAATGCAAACCAAAACCACAATGAGATACCATCTCACACCAGTTAGAATGGCCATCATTAAAAGTCAGGAAACAACAGATACTGGAGAGGATGTGGAGCTGTAGGAACACTTTTACAGTGTTGGGAGTATAAACTAGTTGAACCATTGTGGAAGACAGTGTGGTTATTCCTCAAGGATCTAGAACTAGAAATACCATTTGACCCAGTAATCCCATTACTGGGTGTACACCCAAAGGATTATAAATCATGCTACTATAAAGACACATGCACACGTATGTTTATTGCAGCACTATTAAAAATAGCAAAAACTGTGCCGGGCGCGGTGGCTCACGCTTGTAATCCCAGCACTTTGGGAGGCCGAGGCGGGCGGATCACGAGGTCAGGAGATCGAGACCACAGTGAAACTCCGTCTCTACTAAAAATACAAAAAATTAGCCGGGCGTGGTGGCGGGCGCCTGTAGTCCCAGCTACTCGGAGAGGCTGAGGCAGGAGAATGGCGTGAACCCGGGATGTGGAGCTTGCAGTGAGCCGAGATCGCGCCACTGCACTCCAGCCTGGGCGACAGAGCGAGACTCTGTCTCAAAAAATAAAAATAAAAAAAAATAAAAAAAATAAAAATAGCAAAAACTTGGAACTAACCCAAATATCCATCAATGATAGACTGGATTAAGAAAATGTGGCACATATATACCATGGAATACTATGCAGCCATAAAAAAGGATGAGTTCATGTCCTTTGCAGGGACATAGATGAAGCTAGAAACCATCATTCTGAGCAAACTGTCACAAGGACATAAAACCGAACACTGCATGTTCTCACTCATAGGTGGGAATTGGACAATGAGACACTTGGACAAAGGGCAGGGAACATCACACATGAGGGCTTGTTGTGGGGTGGAGGGGAGGGGGACGGATAGCATTAGGAGAAATACCTAATGTAAATGACAAGTTAATGGGTGCAGCAAACCAACATAGCACGTGTATACCTATGTAACAAATCTGCAAGTTATGCACACGCACCCTAGAACTTAAAGTATAATAATTTAAAAAAATAAATAAACTGGAAAAAAATTTTTAAGGCAAAAAAAGGTAAAATAATCTCTCAGCATCTTCAAAAATATACATTTGCTTCATGAAGCAACAAATGAATTCCCTTCTCAGTCCTCCAGATCCCCCTTCTCACGGGAACTTGGCCTTTCTGTTCTCATCAGACACCCCCTCATTGAAGTGTATCTGTCTCCGGGTACTCAGTGTCCTGTACTGGATTGTTTGCTTACAGACCAAAGTGTCCCTCCTAGTCTGAGCTCTTCCCCAACGCCATCAGCCCAGTGCTCACCCTAAAGAAGAGCTCAGTAAACGCATAATGAGAAAATGAATGGACAACCAATTGGCCTCTTTCCATTATCTCCACTATTTCCAGTGGATGTCCTGTCTGGGGATGGCCCTGGGTCTTTAAGGCTCACTGCAGCAAGCAGACTGTCTTCCTGCATGGAGGGTGGAACAGGCTCTGGGGGCACAGACCCACTACAGTGGCTGGGAGGGAGGGAGTCCCTTCTGGGAGGAAGAGGATGGCAACGGCGAGTGTGGCAACAGGCGGTGGGAAGTGTAGTCAGCACTGGGGAGGCCCAGTGCAAGGAATATGGTGTCTCGCCAGGCATGAAGAGCCACATAATGAGGGGTCCCGACGGAAGCCTCTGTTCTGAGTGAGACATCAGAGAGGAACCCACAGGGCCCATCCCAGGGCCCTGCACAGTGCCCAGCTGGTCCACAGGCAAGAAATGGAAACTTGACACTGAATTCTGCGCCCTCCAAACCAATGTTTTCTGAGCAGTTTCCCCTCTGCCCCCCGGCTTGCATGCCCGTCCTCCTCAGCTGCAGGGTCTAAACAATGAAGAACCCAGCAGCAACAGGGGCAGGAAGTGAAAGGGAAAATGATTGAGTGCAGGGCAGGAAATTCAAGGCGTGAAAACCCTTTTAAGGGGTGTAAGCTGAAAGTATGTTTTGTAAACTGTTGAAATTGGTGCCCCTTTAGTGGGGTGTGGTGGTGCGTCCCCGTAGTCCCAGCTACTTGGGAGGCTGATGCGGAAGATAGCTGGAGCCCAGGAGGTTGAGGCCGCAGTGAGCCATGATCTTGCCACTGCACTGCAGCCTGGGCAACAAAACAAGACCTTATAATAAATAAATAAATAAATAAATAAATAAATAAATAAATAAATAAATTAAATAATTTTAAAATTAAAGAAAAAAAAAGGCCAGGTGCGGTGTCTCACACCTGTAATCCCAGCACTTTGGGAGCCCCAGGCAGGTGGATCGCTCGAGGTCAGGAGTTTGAGACCAGCCTGACCAACATGGTGAAACTCCGTCTCTACTAAAAATACAAAAATTAGCCAGATGTGGTGGCACACACCTGTAATCCCAGCTACTTGGGAGGCTGAGGCAGGTGAATCGCTTGAACCCGGGAGGCGAAGTTTGCAGTGAGCCAAGATCGCACCATTGCACTCCAGCCTGGGCAACAAGAATGAAACTCCGTCACTCTGTCTCAAAAAAAGAAAAGAAGAGAAATTGGTGCCCTCCAGTAAGGCAGGCAAGTCATATTCAAACGGATCTGCAGGAGTTTGGGAATATCTTCATTCTGGAATCTAGAACCCAGAATTCACAAAATTAAAAGAAGGCAGAAACTAGGAGCACTCAGAAGTTATTCAACGGAACTTTCAAAATAAGAACTTTTACCTAACAAGCACATTCAGATTTTCAAGAACATCTGCCCTAGCCCTCACTTCGGGGCGTTTACTAGGCAGAAAAAAACATGCAGCGGGCATCGGGAGGCATTCTGGAAACAAGACTGCGCTGGATTGCAGAAGAGCCATACCAAGCGACAAACGGGAAGGAGGAGAAAATGCATCTCAGCACTTTCAAAGCAGAAACACAAATTACTGTCCCCACCCTCCTCTCTCCATCTCTAAATTTCTTTAGTAAAATAAACTTGGAATTAGGGTTAAATAAAGCCATCCAAGTACCCCTTCCTCTCCAGTCTATGCCACAAGGAATCCATCCACTGACTTGGACACCATCTGGAGTTTCTGTCTGTATGGGGATAAGTTGTCTGCATGGGGATAAGAGAATCAAAGGAAATTTAAGCTACATGTTGTTTAGGTTACTGGGGTTATGCAGAAAGTTAGACTTTTCCTGCCAAATAAAGTAGCTACAAGGGGCTGGGCATGGTGGCTCACACCTATAATCCCAGCACTTTGGGAGGCAGAGGCAGGAGGATCACTTAAGCCCAGGAGTTCAAGACCAGCCTGGGCAACATAGTGAAACCCTATTTCCACAAAAATTAGCTGGGTGTGGTGGCATGCACCTATGGTCCCAGTTACTTGAGAGGCTGAGATGAGAGAATCACCTGAGCCCAGGAGGTGGAGGCTGCAGTGAGTGAAGGTTACGCCACTGCACTCCAGCCTGGGTGACAGGGCAAGACTCAGTCTCAAACAACAACAACAACAAAAAGTAGTTACCAGGGAATTTTATCTGGGAAAGTTTCCCTTTGGAAGAATTGAAAGGAAAAAAAAAATGTTACCATTGCATCAGAAAATAATGAAGCCAAGAAAGGGTATGAGAAGGGTAACATACCAGGGGAGTGGGCACAGGTGACTCCTTCAGTCACACAAACAATTGAACACCTAGCAGACAATGTTACCATGAGGTTCCTGGGCTTAATTTGAATAAACCACATGATTTCATCATCTTAGGGAATTGTGATATAGTTCAATTCTCAAATAAAATTATTCTTAATTGGTTTTAATTTTTTAATATTAGCAGAGATGAGAAGGCATTAAATCAAACAGACAGCAACATAAAAAACAACTTCAAAAAATATGAGAGTTGTCGCCTTATTTCTGTGGTTCCTTCCTCAAATGCTGCCACCCATGTAAAAAGAAAAATTTCTTTCTCTTTTCTCTCCTTATCCAAATAATTGAGAGCATGCTCCCTCCTTTTACAGTCCATGATTCAGGCATCAAAGATCCAACCTCAGCCTCAGCGTAAGTATTTGCCTGTGTCAAGCAAAATCTACAAGAATACATCTCTCTCTCTCCCTCTCTCTCTGTCTCTCTCTTGGGTAGGTACACAAGAATCTCCACATCAGTTGATCATAGTGGATTGGCTCTACCCAGTGTCGTAAACCGAAAGATAACAACAAGGAATTTTCTGCAAAATGTCAAGTAAATAATACACACACACACACACACACACACACACACACACAAATACACACACACACCACCACCACCTTCATCTTCAACTGTCGGAACTGCTCCCAGCAAGCTTTCTACTTCAGGGGAAGACAATGTATGTTGTATTAAAAAAAAAAAAAAAAAAAAAGACATTTGGGAGTTGCTGATTTAAGATGCAAAAATGAAGGCCGGGTGTGGCATCTCATGCATGCAACTCCAGCACTTTGGGAGGCCAAGGCAGGAGGACTGCTTCAGTTCAGGAGTTCAAGATCAGCCAGGGCCACATAGCAAGACCTTGCCTCTACTAAAAATAAAAAAAAATTAGCCAGGCATGATGGTGCACACCTGTAGTCCCAGCTACTCAGGAGGCTGACGTGGGAGGATCACTTGAGCCTAGGAAGTTGAGGCTGCAGCGAGCTGTGATTGTGCCACTGCACTCCAGCCTAGGCAACAGAGCGAGACCCTGTCTTAAAAATTAAAAAATAATTAATTTTAAAAAATGCAAAAGTAAGAAAATATACTTTTTTTTTTTTGAGAAGGAGTCTCGCTCTGTCGCCCAGGCTAGTGTGCAGTAGTGCGATCTCGGCTCACTGCAACCTCCGCCTCCCAGGTTCAAGTGATTCTCCTGCCTCAGCCTCCCAAGTAGCTGTTATTACAGGCACCCACCACCATTCCTGGCCAATTTTTTTGTATTTTTAGTAGAGACAGGGTTTCACCATGTTGGCCAGGCTAGTTTCGAACTCCTGACCTCAAGTAATCCCCCTGCCTTGGCCTCCCAAAGTGCTAGGATTACAGGCGTAAACACCACACCCAGAGAAAATGTACATTCTTAACTGGTATGGGGCAAAGAACCTTTTCTGGTGGAGCGCAGTGGCTCACACCTGTAATCCCAGCACTTTGGGAGGTTGAAGTGGGTGGACTACTTGAGCTCAGGAGTACAAGACCAGCCTAGGCAATATAGGGAGAACTCATCCCTACGAAAAATTTAAAAATGAAAAATAAAAAAGAAATTTTACTATTTGTCTACCCTCCCCCAATAAAATATAGGCAGGAATGGTATAATAAGTATTAATATTTGTTGAGCAGTTGTCACATGCTACACTTTGCATGGATTATCTCATTTAGCCCTCACGACAATCCTATAGGTAGATACTATTATTATTCCCATTTTACAGGCAATGAACTGAGGCTTAATGAGTCTGGCAATGAGCCCAGGAGTCTGAGGTTACAGTGAACTATAATTGTGCCACTGCATTCCAGCTTGGGCGACAGAGCGAGATCCTGTTTAAAAAAAAAAACAAAAAAACCTAGTGAGTGGCCGAACCAAGCTATGCACCCAGACAGTCTTACCTCAGGGCTCATTTCCTTAACTAGTAAGCTCTGCTGCCTCCCTGCAGAATGTGGTAGACAGGAATCAGAAGACTGGCTTTGCCTCAAGACCTTCCTCTTACTTGCCACTAGCTTGTTCTAACACATTGAGTAAGACAGAGGAAGATCTTAACATGTTTGACCAAACAACGTTCTACAGGTATTTCCTAGCTCTTCCATTTTGGTTTTCCAGAAACCTCACAACTGACTTCGCTGAGTCTTAGGGATTGCTGGCGAAGGAAACGAAGCAATCTTTGCAAAGGAGTTTTAAAATGCAGAAAGTGCTGTGTCAGAGGTTGCAACCTACTGAAAGGTGAAGCCAAAGTTCTGACCCTTTAGCCTAGCCCTGTGGGGTGAGAGTGGGGTGAGAATGATCATGGGTAGGTCCCCAACTCCCAAGGAAATGACAGCAGCTGCAGACCCCATGCTGTACAAACAAGCTGCTACTGAGTGCACACATTGATATGCTTAATATAGTGCACCTACACAGTCTGTTAACATTTGTGTAGTGACTAATGGATGCAAAGCTCTGTACTAAACATGACACCACCCAGCTTTGTCTTCCAAGAGCTGATGATCTGAGGAGATATGAGACAAATAATCATACAAATGGCTCCCAAATATACAGCAGAAAACAAAAAGAAAGAGCTGTTATTAAAAGCTTGGGGTGGCCAGGCACGGTGGCTCACCCTTGTAATCCCAGCACTTTGCGAGGCCGAGGTGGGCGGATCACGAGGTCAGGAGATCGAGACCACGGTGAAACCCCGTCTCTACTAAAAAATACAGGCGTGGTGGCGGGCGCCTGTAGTCCCAGCTACTCGGAGAGGCTGAGGCAGGAGAATGGCGTGAACCCAGGAGGCGGAGCTTGCAGTGAGCCGAGATTGTGCCACTGCACTCCAGCCTGGGCGACAGAGCGAGACTCCATCTCAAAAAAAAAAAAAGCTTGGGGATAACAGGAGAGAGACAAGCAATGGAGATGGGTGAGGTCAGACCAAGAATTCAGATAGTCTTGGGGTGGCAATGACAGGGTTGCTTAGCCTCAGATTTTTATATAGGCTCAAAAGAAGACAGCGTTGCTGGGGCAGAGTGATCTTTTGGTTTTTTTTTTTTTTTTTTTTAATTTTTAGAGATGGGGGTCTTGCTTTGTCACCCAGGCTGGCGTGCAGTGGCATGATCATGGCTGACTGCAGCCTTGACCTCCCAGGCTCAAGCAATCCTCCCACCTCAGTCTCCCAAGTAGCTGGGACTATAGGTGCACACCACCATGCCGGGAATATTTATATATATATGTTTATTTTGTAGAGACGGGGGTCTCCCTGTTTCCTGATCTTGAACTCCTGGGATCAAGCAATCCTCCCACCTCGGCTTCCCAAAATGCTGGGATGACAAGTGTGAGCCACCACGTCCTGCTGGCCCTTTGGTCCTTATCATCTTGTTTGAGAAAAGAAGCATTAATGCCACATTTACTTTTCTGTTTCCTACTTTCTTAAGAGAATGTTCAGCCTTCTTCTATCCAGGGGAATTTCTACGGGAGTAGGTGTTCAGTAAATATCTGGCTGGATCAATGAATTGGGAGGTGGGGGTGTCTTACGTTGGTGCATTTATTCAACACATTCTCACTTATTCAACAACTCCTGTGGTGGTTTTAAAGTATGTCCACAAGTTCTTTGATATGCCGTCCTTCTTCAAAAGCTGGAGGCTAATTCGTCTCTTATTAAGTGTGAGCTGTATTTAGTTTCTTCTAACAAATTCAGTGTTGCCAAAATGGCCAAAATAATGATCCAAGTGAGTCTAGGACATACTAGGCATAGTGGTCTCCTCTTTGCTCTTTTAGATCACTCTTTCTGGGGGAACTCAGCTGCCATGTCATGAGGACACTCAAGCAGACATTTGGAAAGGCCCACGTAGTGGTGAGTAGCTAAGGCCTCCTGCCAACAGCCACGTGAGAGGGCCATCTTGGAATATCATTCAGCCCCAGTCAAGCCTTCAGATGACTGCAACCTCATGAGAAAGCTAAGTTGCTCCCAAATTCCTGACCCACAAAAAACTGTGACATAATAAATGCTTGTTGTTTTAAGCCACTAGGTTTTAGGGTCATTCGTTATGCAGCCATAAATAACTCATATAGGCCTCTACCCTACTGTGTGCAAGGCTCTATAAATATAATAGTATATAGAATAGCTCTATCCCTGGCCTCACAGAGCTCAGTCTATTAGACAATACAGACAAAAACCAATTATATTGAGTGACAAATGCTCTAATAGGAAGAAAGAGGCCCCAGTGGGTGGGAGTCTGAGGATGGGGTAGAGATGAAAACCACCTAGCCCAGTCTGGGAGGTCATATCTAAGTGATATCTAAGCTTTAGATCTAAAAGATAAGCAAGAATTAGCCAAGTGAAAGCATACAAGGAGAGGGGAGACCAATCCAGGCCGATGGATTAACATGTACTGAAGACCACATAAGCAAGATGTAGTATGTGAAATTGGAGAATTGTGAGTGTGAAGTGGGGGAATAGAGGAAAAGTTGATGCCAGGTCATACAGGGCCTTGTGACCCGTATCAAAACATTTAAATTTTATCCTAAGAGCAGTAGCAACCCTTGGAGGGTTTTAAGAAGATAAGGAGACTCACATTATCCGAGTTGCATGAATTGGCAGCAGCAAGAGTCCACACAGGGAAGAGATGATGGTGGCATGAACTGAGGTGGCAGTGATGAGGTGGAGAGAAATAAAGAGATACACGTAATTATGGAATGGAACGTGTTAAAGGATTAGCTGCTGTTGGGGGAGGGAATGGGAAGAATGGAAATGATGCCAAAGCCCCTAGCTTTGGCCAATTGATGGCCAGTGGTGCCCTTCTCAGGGATAACACAAGAGGGCTTGGGGCAAATAGGACAAGTTAGGTGTTGCACCTTTTGAGTTTGGGGTTACTCAAGCCACAAACTTGTTGTGCATACATGTGCACCCAAGAAGAAAGATATAGTCTGAAGACAGAGATTTGGAAGCCATTCACATAGAGCTGACAGTGGAAGCCCTGATAATGAATGAGATCTCTGAAAATGAGAGTGCCTTGAGATGAGAGAATAAATATATCTTTGGAAACCACCAACTCTGAAGAGACAAGCAAAGCATCATTCAGAGAGAGAGGAAGGAAACCAAGAGAATAGATTCATTCAAAATATGACAGCAGCAAATGATATTGAGAAGTCAGATAAGAACTGTGATGTGCCCCTTAACTATAGCAACAAAGACATCGCCCAAGACCTTGACAAGCAGGTCAGTTTCAGGGATGCTCTTTTGAGGTCAAGGAGTTCTTTTTTTTTTTTTTTTTTTTGAGGCAGAGTCTCACTCTGTCGCCCAGGCTGGAGTGTAGTGGCACGATCTCCGCTCACTGCAAGCTCCGCCTCTCGGGTTCACACCCTTCTCCCGCCTCAGCCTCCGGAGTAGCTGGGACTACAAGCGCCTGCCACCACGCCCGGCTAATTCTTTGTAGTTTTAGTAGAGACGGGGTTTCACCATGTTAGCCACTATGGTCTCGATCTCCTGACCTCGTGATCCACCCGCCTCGGCCTCCCAAAATGCTGAGATGGCAGGCATGAGCCACCATGTCAGGCCAGAGTTCTTAATAGTTTTAAATATATTAGAAAGATTTATTTTTCTTTTCTTTCTTTCTTTTTTTTTTTTTTTGAGACAGAGTCTAGCTCTGTCGCCCAGGCTGAAGTGCAGTGGCGTAATCTGGGCTCACTGCAACCTCCGCCTCCCAGGTTCAAGCAATTCTTCTGCCTCAGCCTCCTGAGTAGCTGGGATTACAGGTATGTGCCACCATGCCCGGCTAATTTTTGTACTTTTAGTAGAGAAGGGGTTTCACTATGTTGGTTAGGCTGGTCTCGAACTCCTGACCTCGTGATCTGCCTGCCTCAGCCTACCAAAATTCTAGGATTACAGGCGTGAGCCACTGTGCACAGCCGACTTCATTTTTTTTTACGAACAGATGAAGGGAGAGCTACTCAGCCACTGGCATTCCCTCCAAAAAATTCCCTTCCTCATTGGATTAGCAAAATGGCCCCATGTTTTCCCTAAGGCCAACAGAGAGGTCATTAAGACAGGGTCATGTGAAATATAGCAGGAGCCTCCTGCTAAAGGCTCAGGAACCAAAAGAGGCGTCAATGGACATGGTTTAAAGCACAACCAACTTCACGCAATGTCCTTCCAGAACACAGGAAATAAATTATTTCTTTTCAGAGAAACACAGGGGAGAGGACTTAATTTCCAGTGCTGTCACAAGTATAGGCAGAACCCTGTCCAGAAGGTCCCTAGCATGTATTTCTTTCTCTATACAGCGTAGCCTCAATGCCTGAGTTTGATATTAGCTAATCACCCTGCACTCGTTACTTAGCCTCCTCAAATCTCCATTCCTTCATCTGTAAAATAAGGGTGAATATAGAACTCACCACAAACGGCTAAGGATTGAGATTACTGAGCACAGTGCTTGGCACACAGTAAGAATTCAGGGGAATGTTTTTGCTATAATAGATAGTAAAGTTATGCAATGAATATTATCACTACTAGATTCAAGTCAGCATCAGAAATCTTTCTCTTTGCGTTGTTTTTTGGTGTGTGTGTTTATGTGTGTGTGTGTTTATGTCTTATGAGTAAAGTGCCAACATCTTAACAAGGTTTCGCATCTGTGCAAAAACCCAATCATTATGCTTATGAACTATAAAAGGGCTTCTCTTTGCCTTGTAACTTATGACTCTGCAGGTTTATCTCAGCCCTCTCCATCACTACTTGCACCTCCACCACTCCTTTTCTGCCTGCAGCCCTGCTCTTAGAAGCAGGAGATAAGTCTCATTATTTTATTTTATTTTATTTTATTTTTTTGAGACAGTCTCGCTCTGTCACCAGGCTGGAGTGCAGTGGCGCGATCTCACCTCACTGCTTGCTCCACCTACTGGGTTCAAGTGATTCTCCTGCCTCAGCCTCCAGAGTAGCTGGGATGACAGGCGCGCACCACTACGCCCAGCTAATTTTCATATTTTTAGTAGAGACAGGGTTTCGCCTTGTTGGTCAGGATGGTCTCAATCTCTTGACCTTGTGATCCACCAGCCCCAGCCTCCTAAAGTGCTAGGATTACAAGCGTGAGCCACCGCACCCGGCCTATTTTATTTTATTTAATTTATTTTATTTTATTTTATTTTAGAGACAGGGTCTCTCTCTGTCACCCAGGCTGGAGTGCAGTGGTGGAAACGCAGCTCATTGCGGCCTCGACCTCCTGGGCTCAAGGGATCCTCCCACCTAAGCCTCCTGAGCAACTGGGATTATAGGCACACACTGCCATGTCTGGATAACTTTTTTATTTTTTATTTTTTGTAAAGACAGGGTGTTGCTATGTTGCCCAAGCTGGTCTCAAACTCCTGGCCTCAAGGCATCCTCCCACCTCAGCCTCCCAAATTGCTGAGATTACAGGTGTGAGCCACTGCACCCAGCCTCATTATTCTTATCACACACCCGATGTCTAGTATAGTGCCTGGCACGTAGCAGTACATCAATAATGCTGTGGGATGAGTTAATAATAAATTCCAAGTGTATCCCCCAAAATGTACTTATTATAGCAGAGAAATGTTGCTTCTAGGAACAGAAAATGTCATCTATGAGGAGCCAAGGAAAGGTTGGGGAGTCTGAAGGGAGAAGGACCTGAGGCTTGCACCATATTCTGGATGAGGAGCGTGGAGATCACTCTCAAATGAAGTTTGGCCAGATAATGAGCAAAGCAACAGAGCAGCCTGACCGCTCAGCAGGAAGAAAAGATAACAGCTCTGTGGGGTTTTGTTGGTTTTTTTTTTTTTTCCCTTGCAGGGGAACTCCTTTCATAGGCAACAGACCAGAGAGAGCTGTTGAAGATGAATGTGTCTCTCTTGGTAAATGCTGAGGAGTGTGCACTTCTATCACATCATTAATCAGGAGGTAGAAGAGAGAGGGTTCTGGTGACCAGTGATGATTTGGGAACACCAAAAAAAAACAAACAAACTCCAAATATAATCCAGTGAAAACCCAACAAATTACATGACATTTCAAACCCAGCAGGAGACAAAACACAGACCCCAAAGAGGAAGTGATGTATTCACCCTAGCCAAACAAAGAGGTCGACACTTGGAAGAGGAAAAAGAAAATCAAGTACAAACGGACAACCTAAATTCCTTAAAAGAGCATGGAGGTTGTGACTGAGATCCCATTCCTGGCCTCTGAATCCTGTCTCCCACAAGCAGTCAAGCCTGTGGTGGTCCATGGACTACCATGCTCTGGAATGAACCAAGAGAAATTAAAGCTTCCTCTCTTCAGAGACAAAACTTCTTGCAAACGACATCACTTGAAGACACCGTGGAAAAGAACAGATGGAGTGGGGAGGGGACATCATGGAATGAATAGTGGGAAAGGTGACCAAAAGACCTTGAATGATATTCATTCAAAGATAGGCCTCGCGTTGACAATAAAGATGGAATCTTCCATGTAACGCTGCTTTGCAGTAATCAGATCTCTAATCCCAGTTATCGCAAAGAAATGCAAACATTAATGAGGTATTCATTCCCAATGTCTCTAGGGGAATTCCATCTTCATCCTTCATTTAACTGAGAAACTGAGGTGCAAAGAAATGAAGGAAATCGCCTAAAGGATGACAGTGTGAGTCAGCAGCCCGACCAGGAAGCCGGGGCTGCGACTCCTCACTTCCTAGTTTTCTCTACAAATGTGAAGAATACATTCCCTTCCTCTCAGAATCGGTTTGTGGCAGCAATTCTCTAGCTTAGAAAG
The DNA here is from genome assembly GCF_009828535.3 of Hylobates moloch. NCBI lineage: Eukaryota > Metazoa > Chordata > Mammalia > Primates > Hylobatidae > Hylobates > Hylobates moloch. Next base: position 6,670,566 of record NW_026652295.1, read on the forward strand.
GCAGCTTTCCAGGAGAGAAGGCACGGGCATCTGGCTCCTGCTGGCGGGGGCGGGGGCGGGGGCGGGGGCGGGGGGGGGCGCGAGGTAACCCGACATCAGGTCCACAGAAACTGAAATTCCTTCCAAGATGAGGCTTTCCCCTTCCTTCGCCTGGAAAACCAATTTGCGCTGATGTCCTGACTCCCTCTCCTTAGAGGAGTGTCCTCCCTGCTCACCATTCTAAAGCAGCGGCTGCACAAATTAGCAGTGCTCTTTGTCCCTAGAGCTCCAGAATCCGATTGTGTTCCAGGGTGTGCCGCAAGCCTCGATGTGTGCTGTGCATTGTAAAACACTGGCACGTGCTTCGGCAAAGAATTTTGTTCTTCTTAACAGCCACCAGAAAGTTTGTTTGGCCATCCATCCCACTGAAGCAAAAAAGGAGAAGAAAGAGAAGAAAAGGCTGTGAACCGCTTATTAGAAGCTTCCAAAGCTGAGTGGAAGTTTAACCAATTTCAAGAAAAGCACACACACACTAAACCCCCCACTGTTTGAGGACTTTGCACTTTTGCATGCACTGGAGCTGGACTCTGGAGCAAAGGGCAGCAGTGATTATTGTAGAGGTTATGTCATAGATGGTGTAACATTATCTTCTGCCCACTGGGATCTTATCAGCCATGTGTGCCTGGTCTATTTTGAGACCCATCTGAGCCTGCTACCTGGGACATGGGTAGTGTTAACAAATCAACATATGGCTGACAAGAGTTTAACCTGCCTCGTCTGGTGAAGAACAGTCAGAGCAAACTGTCTGTCAGCAGCAGCAGCTGAATTTGTGATATGAAATATTGCTTTCTTGCCTAAAAGCAGGACAGAGAAAGAAAAAGAAAAAAGAAGCAAAAGAAATATTGCTTTTTCTTCCAAATAAAATTTATAGGCACAGCGTAAACTGCAACTGTGACCCAAATCAACCAAGTAGGTGAAACACACACACACACACAGAGAGACACGCACATCTTTTTACTTAGATAGCTTTGTTATTCATCAAGAAGACAAATTATTAAAAAGTTGCTGGGCACAGTGGCTCACCATGCTGTAATCCCAGCACTTTGGGAGGCCGAGGCGGGTGGATCACCTGAGGTCAGGAGTTCGAGACGAGCCTGGCCAACATGGTGAAACTCTGTCTCTACTAAAAATATAAAAATTAACTGGGCATGGTGGCGGGCGCCTGTAGTCCCAGCTACTCGGGGGGCTGAGGCAGGAGAATTGCTTGAACCCAGGAGGCAGAGGTTGCAATGAGAGCCCGCCACCACACTCCAGCCTGGCAACAGAGTGAGACTCCGTATTAAAATAATAATAATAATAAAAAAATAAAAGAATAGAAAGTTGAGCTCTTTCCACAAGTCAGGGCTGAGAGCTGGCATCCTAGGCAGGCAGGCCAGACCCAGGGTGTGCAAAGGCCCTATTTGTTGCCTTGGTCTTATGTACGGAAGACCTTGGCTTCTCTCTTTGCCATTAGCAGGAGTCGAATTCTCAGGGCCTAACCTCAGGTTCTATTTTCAGCTATTTCCACAAAGCATGCAGCCTCTTAGTCTGCCTGTCTTCCTGCTGTCCCTCACCCTCCAGGCCAGCAGCAGTGCCGGCCACCTGCCAGTAGCACCTGCTCCTTGCCCTGCTGCCTTGCTGCTTCCTTGGTTCCAGAAAGCCGTCCCTTCCTCCCAACTCTCAAATATAAGTGGCTTCCAGGCAGGCACGGTGGCTCACACCTGTAATCCCAGCACTTTGGGAGGCCAAAGCAGGAGGATCACTCGAGGCCAGGAGTTCAAGACCAGCCTGGGTAACATAACAAGACCCCATCTCTACTTTTTGAATAACTTTTTCTACTTTTTGAAAAACTTTTTAAGTGGCTTCCTCTTATTTGTCTACCCAGCGAGTGGTGACAATTTATGTAGTGTAGGGAAGATGTCAGAAGCTGTCAGCCTGAAACACCTGGCTTTTGTCTTCCTAAAGAGAGGGGTTTATTCCTGGCAGACAATCCTACCAGATTTAAAGTTGGGGTGGTTAGAGAGGCTGCCTCTTCATCCATCTTGAAGTGGACATGCTGAGGAAAAAAATACACTGAGAAAAATGGCCAGTTAAAGACTTCATTATTGGCCGGGCGCAGTGGCTCATGCCTGTAATCCCAGCACTTTGGGAGGCTGAGGTGGGCAGATCAGCTGAGCTCAGGAGTTCGAGATCACCCTGGCCAACATGGTGAAACCCCGTCTCTACTAAAAATACAAAAATTAGCCAGGATGGTGGCAGGCACCTGTAATCCCAGCTACTCGGGAGGCTGAGGCCAGAGAATCACTTGTACCGGGAGGCGGAGGTTGCAGTGAGCCGAGATTGTGCCACTGCACTCCAACCTGGGTGACAGAGCGAGACTCTGTCTCAAGAATTAAAAATAAATAAAGACTTTAGCTGATGGTAATATGGCTCAGGGTCCTAAAAAGCTCATAGAAAGTGAGAGGTGAGTTCTCTTCAAAGTACCTAAGAAAGGCTGGGTGGGAAGAGAAACCAAGAAGATTCTCCACTTTTTTAGCCACCATACGTGCCAAATAGTGGAATCTTCCAGGGTGCACATGTTACTTGTGACTTAATAGCTATTGTGTGCAATGGCCTCTTCATTGACTTCTCCTCAGACAAGTCATAAAAAAAAAAATCTCCCTTTCTTTCAGGAAAGTTAGAAATTAATTTGCCTCCAAAATAATTTCCTCTTCTTTCAGGTAGAGAGACCTAAATAAGTCTTTCAAAGTCTCCCTTTTTTTGATGACTATTTCTAGAAGTAAAAGCCAGAAAGGGCAGAATAATTAGGTTAAGTCACATCTAGCCCGGTGCCATCTGTGCATGGAGTGTGCAGATGATCTCGGTAGCGGTTAAGCCACTTACTAACCTCCTATCCACTGGGAAGTGATGAAGGAAGAAGTGACTAATGATGCTAAGGAGACAGCTGTCCTTATTTGGGCTCAGTTTACAGCAATTCTTGACTTTGCCAAGATAACCAGGGGTTCAAGGCATTACATCTAAGAGTGGGTGAGGAAGCCCCATCTGTGCTAGTTAGGGCTTTGGAGTCACAGACTTGGGTTCTAACTCTAATTCTGTCACTCACTGGCTGCATGACCTTAAATTACTTAACCTTGTTAAGTGTAGATTCCTCATCTGTAAAATATGGAAGAAGAAGATTTGCCTCTTAGGGTTGTCGTGAAGATTAGCATAAAATGCCAGGTGCAGAATAAGGGCTTAGTAAGTGGCAAATTATTATTGGGGAATAAAATAAATGAAGAGGATTTTGTTAATAAACAAGATTCTTCCAACTAATCCCACCTTCAATTATGATTTGGGAGCTCAGTGTATATCATCCTTCGCACTGGAACCCTGCTCAGCAATGATGCCATCTGCTTGTTTGCTTGCTGTAATAATCCAAGACTAAAGACCCTTAAGAAAAAAAAGATACCCTGCTGAAGGGAAAATTATACAGGGCAAGTAGAGAAATTCAGAGTAAAAATGTACTTAGTAATAAAACCCTCTGAGTCACTATGAACACCATTTGTGTTTCTGACAAGTAGCACTCAATTTTGTTTTCGTGACCATAAAAAGTTCCAGCAGACACGTAGATCTTGAGTATTTCAGGTCTGATAGTGTGCATGGATTGTAAAACCTTTTCTTGGCTTTGGGCACCAAAGTAGATTAGGTGCAAAGAAGAGATGTTTGGAGCTTCCAGTTTTGATAGCCAAATGATAAAACAAATGTGATGAGAGCATAGAGTTATCCCCAACACCGTTATATCCCATAAAATCAATCAAAAAATTATGTGTTACATAAAATAAAGACAGAGAGAAAGAGAGAGAGAGAAAAAAAAAATGCCTGCTTTACTAAATTGATTTTCTCTCTCATCAGAGTTGGTTCTCCTTTTTTGACCCCCATCATATATATAAGACAATAGCTCTACTTTAGTATTCATTAATTTAAAAGATACATAAAAATTAGCTGGGCGGCTGGGCGCGGTGGCTCACGCTTGTAATCCCAGCACTTTGGGAGGCCGAGGCGGGTGGATCACGAGGTCAGGAGATCGAGACCACGGTGAAACCCCGTCTCTACTAAAAATACAAAAAATTAGCCGGGCGTGGTGGCGGGCGCCTGTAGTCCCAGCTACTCGGAGAGGCTGAGGCAGGAGAATGGCGTGAACCCGGGAGGCAGAGCTTGCAGTGAGCCGAGATTGCGCCACTGTACTCCAGCCTGGGCGACAGAGCGAGACTCCGTCTCAAAAAAAAAAAAAAAAAAAAAATTAGCTGGGCATGGTGGCATGCGCCTGTAATCCCAGCTACTCGGGAAGCTGAGGCAGGAGAATCGCTAGAACCCAGGAGGCAGTGGTTGCAGTGAGCCGAGATCACACCACTGCACTCCAGCCTGGGTGACAGAGGGAGGCTCTGTTTCAAAAAAATAAATACACAAATGAAAGATACATAATAACAAAATAATAATGTAAAAATGTGTAAATGTAAAAATGCTTTAAAATGTATTTGTGGTTTATTAATTAATGACAAAGACATACATTTGGACAGAGTGCCTTTATATGCCAGTACTATTATTCCATTTGTAGGAAGTGCTGGGTGCACATAAAGCACTGTTGACCCTTTGCAGTAACTCGGTGTCCCTGAAGGAGTATTTAGCCACCAACTGGGAACCACTGACTTAGAGCAGAAATATAATGTGAAAGCAGGAAGGGATGCTCAATACATCCTTCAAGTGTTTTTCTGAAATTTAAGCAAGGTGAAATAAAAATATTTTTCCCCTAAGCATCTGAGCCCGTGAAGTTAGTCTCATCTTGCAATTAGTTTCATTTCCGTGTGCTTAGAAATCAGCCCACGTTACAGTTTTTCAGCTCCCTACAAAACCAGAAGTTTTGCCAATCAAATATTTATTGAATGATAGTGATCTTGCTTATAACCTCAGCGGTGTCTATCCCTTAAATTAACCACATTCATTGTGTTGTCTTTGTGAGATTTTGATCGTTTCCAGCTGCAGATACACCTTATATGAATAGAAAGAGAAAAAAATCCAAAGTCATTCAAAATAGAACTAGAACTGTAGCTACATGTGTTTTAAATATATTACCCATACAATTAAGAATACAGTATTATAAACCAGCTCTATAAATCTTGTAATAAAAACAGAAATGCACCAACTCTTCTTAGCCACAAAGAGGCCCTTAATGATACTATAGATTCCATGATGATGTGGCATTGGGACTAACTTAATATTCCATAGGAAGAATGTTAGCTGGCTGAAATAAATAGAGCGTATCCCTTTCCGTGCATAACTAAAATGAAGGGAAAATATTTTTCTTTCATATAGACAAAAAAGAAGCCCTTTTTATTTTGGAAATTCTTAAAGATACACAAAAGTAGAGATAATAGTATAATGAATTCTCACATGCCTACCACCCAGTTTCAGCACATGGCATCTTATTTCATTTACATTTTTCATTTTCTACTCCCACCAAAAAAAAAGCTGTATTATTTTAATACTAGACATCACATCATTTTGGTGCAAATATTTCATGATGTATGTCTAAGACATGAGAACTCTTTGAAAAAAACAGTATGATCACAAATTCACTAATACTCAAACCAGTAATTCTTTAATAGTCTTTAATATATAGTATTCAAATTTCCCCAAACATCCCATATTTGTTTACTTTTTAAAATCAATTGTATCTTCAACTTTTAAGGATAGTGGCTGTTTTTAAGGAACTCACATAGCTGAAATCCCCTTACAGTTCTTCTGAGAAATATGTCTTTAAATAAGTGCTTAGTCATGGGACATTTTATCACTGATTCAACAATCACTCTAGGCCTTTATTGAGATGGGCGCAAACACTGCACAGCAGTGGAAACAGGCTCTATTAAGACTTCTCACTGTCTCTTACTATAGGGCAGTGCCTTAAAGTGCACAGAGCTGGGGGCGGGGAAGCCTTGATTCTAATCTTCATGTGGTTGTTATATAACTGTATAACCTTGAGTATATCTCCCTTCTTTGTCTCAGTTTCCAGGCCTGTAAAAAGAGTGGATTGGCCTATGTAATTTCTAAATTTCTTTCTGGCTTTTAAGATTCAACACGTTTGGCCGGGCGCGGTGGCTCACGCTTGTAATCCCAGCACTTTGGGAGGCCGAGGCGGGCGGATCACGAGGTCAGGAGATCGAGACCACGGTGAAACCCCGTCTCTACTAAAAAATACAAAAAATTAGCCGGGCGTGGTGGCGGGCGTCTGTAGTCCCAGCTACTCGGAGAGGCTGAGGCAGGAGAATGGCTTGAACCCGGGAGGCGGAGCTTGCAGTGAGCCGAGATTGTGCCACTGCACTCCAGCCTGGGCGACAGAGCGAGACTCCGTCTCAAAAAAAAAAAAAAAGATTCAACACGTTTGGTTTTATGTCTATGTCAAAAGCTGTATCTGCATGGTGTTATTTTCAAAAGTGAGAGAATGTCTATTGTAAAAGAGAGTGGGTCTTATGAAATCATAAGACTAGTTGAATCCTGACTCTAGGCACTTGGGTAAGTCGTTAACCTTTCTAAGCCTTAATGTCACACTGTATTACAATTATTTATTTTACATATCATCTCTCCTATCAAAAGTGAGCTTCTAGAGAGTGGGGTTTTCTCATATTTGTCTTTCTATCATCAAAGTCCAGGGTCCTGTCTGGAGCCTGGAAGGTTCTCAATAAGTGCTTGTTACATAAATGAATGGGAGGGTGTGCAACCTGAGGGTAAGAATGGTGGCTCCATCTACCTTACAGGATTACTGTACCGTGAAATGAGCTAATGTACATAAATTGGCATTTTATATTTGTATTTTAAACATTCTAAGTAGGATATTTTATTTGCTTATAAAAATCTCTGCTTTACTTCTTACCTTTAGTAAGGGATTAGTGAGGTAGATTTTTCTTTCCTATGCTCAATTTTGGTTTGTTTTTTGTTTTTTTTCAGAGACAAGATCTCACTCTGTCACTCAGGCTGGAGGGCAGTGGTGCGATCACAGCTCACTGCAGCTTCAAACTCCTCGGCTTAAGCAATCCTCCCACCTCAGCCTCCTGAGTAGCTGGGACCACAGGCACATGACAACATGCTCAGCTAATTTTTTGTTTTAAGTTTTTTGTAGAGATGGGTTCTTGTGTTGTTGCCCCAGGCTGGTCTCATCCTGTCCTCAAGAGATCCTCCTGCCTTGGCCTCCCAAAGTGCTGGGGTTACATGTGTGAACCGCCACATCTGGCTTTCTATCTCCAATTTTATTTGTCTTTGGAAAATTGTACATGCCTCTTGTTCTTTCTTTTTAATTAGAGTGAACTTTTTTTTTTTTTTTTTTTTTTTTTTGTGATGGAGTTTCGCTCTTATTGCCCAGGCTGGAGTGCAATGGTGGGATTTTGGCTCACCGCAACCTCCACCTCCCAGGTTCAAGAGATTCTCCTGCCTCAGCCCCCCGAGTAGCTGGGATTACAGGCATGCGCCACCACGGCCGGCTAATTTTTTTGTATTTTTAGTAGAGATGGAGTTTCTCCATGTTGGTCAGGCTGGTCTCGAACTCCCGACCTCAGGTGATCCTCCCGCTTTGGCCTCCCAAAGTGCTGGAATTACAGGTGTGAGCCACCACGCCCAGCCTAGAGTACACTTTTATGTGCTCATCACCCTTTCTTATTTTTCTGTAACAATGTTTTGGGGGACTTTTTGTAAGTAATTGGGGAGTAGCTTAGTGCCATTCTAATTTAAATAAGACATTTTTATTAACTCCTACAAATCAAAATAATGCAGGAGGTAGTGTAACATGGATTAGATATATCAGATGCATGAATTTTCCGACATACTAAATGTTCACTGGAACCAATTCCCTAAAGATGGTCCTGATTCAGTTTCTATTACAGCCAAATGTGAACAGTTCTGCCTCTAAATGTTTCTGTCTCTTTTTGGTAATTATACTAAAATTTAGTTTATCAGTTGATGATTCCTAATGACACCATTTTGAAACGTGAACATTTCTCTCAACCCTGTTCAAATCTGGCACAATTCCTACAGCAGCAGAGCAGCAGTACCCAGAAGGAATACCAGCCCTAGGCAAAATCCTCACCAAAAACAAAAAACAAAAAACAAAAACGGTGACTGAACAAATATACTTAGGAAAGTTTTCATATTATAAACTCTTCGTGATGATTCACAAACACCTTAGCACATCAAAGATTCTGAAAGGCCTTACGCTGCTGTATTTCTTGTGTAACAAATACACTTGATTTAACTTGTTTAACTCAGCACTTCTCAAACTTCCTTATTTTATGGACCACTAAGAAAGAAAATCATTGCCAATTAAACTATGACCCAATGCTAAGATGGCACCAAATATAAGACATCAGAGATGTTAACATTCAAAACTGTGTGTATCTGGGAATAAATGTGTTGTGATATATGACCACAGAGCCCTTTTTTCAAATATAACTTAAAGCCATATTGAAGATTTAGTTCTTTGGAATGATATTCTGGAAAACTACGCTCTAGCCTAGATTTTCATAATCATTTCAGAGGAAAAGGGTAGAAGGTGATTTTTTTTCATTAAGAAGTAAAAGGAAATAATGTCATGGGATTAGAGAAAAGAGAAAAAGAAGTAAAAGAACCAAAAATGTTTAATCTAAAAAAGAGAAATACTGTTCACCCGTTCGTGGTGTGAAATAAATTGACCTTATCCAGTTAAAAAGTAATTTCCAGGTACACGTCACAATGTAACTGTCCAGCTGGCCTCATGAACATGCAAATATCTTTAAATTTAGATGGCATGTAATTAAATCACTCAGCTGGTTACCAGGCTTCTCCGCGCAGGTAGTTTACTTTCACTTGAAATAACCGCTTTGCGTCTGAAGATCCCCACACCCTGAAGTGACTAAACTTCATAACACCACCATTGAAATCTCTAGCTTTACAGGCAATAGGCTTGGCCAGCGAGCATCAGTAACTCGGCAGTGAGTCAGATGAAGAGCTCTGGGGAGGAAGGTTGGAGGCAAAGTTTGCTTGCAGGGAATGGGTGCGGTTGAGCGCAGGGGCCTGGCCAGAGCCTCCCAGTTTACATCCTGCTTCCCTGTTGCCAATCCGACTCCCGGCAGCCGCCCTGAAGGGGTGTGGGCACGACTTCGGGGACATCGGGTACCATCTCACGCCGTCCCAGGTTCCTTGTACTCCTGGATTTAGCCCCACTGAAGCTTCTGAAATGTCTGAACTACATGAATCCACCTTCCGGGACGCGCACCTGGGACTAGCGAGACCGGCCAGGGCTTTGCGCAGTCCTTAAGACCCGGAACAAACAGCTGATGACCCCGGGGTCACGTTCACACTCTCCTCTGCCCCACACCTCGTAGCCCTCGCCAGCGGCCTGCTTCCCGGCTGGGGCCTGCCTCTCCAGGCGGCGCCCCCCGAGGGCGGCTGCGGCGCGGAGCCGGGCGGGAGGGCAGCAGCCCTGCGGCGGCTCGGGAAGAACAACTTGTGCGAGCTGGGCCGCGCTTCCCCCGGGCGCTGCATCCGCCTTCCGAGATGCTGGCCGCGCGGGACGGCCTAGCGACGCCCTCTCCTTATTTATCCACCCAGCACAGTTTCCATGGTTCCGCCGCCATCCTTCCGCCCCCTTCCTCGCGCAGAGCCCAGCGGCAGTCGAGGGCCTGGCTGGTGGGGGGCTGCGAGGTGCGTGCGCGGCGCGGGGCACGGGCGTACTTTCCAAGCCTCGGGGCGCGTGGGTGCGCCCCCCAACTCCTGCCCCCCAAGAGGCTGTGCCACTTCCGCAGCCCCAGCCCAGTCCCTTCCCCACTGGCCCGAACCTCCACTCTGCCCCCCAAGGCGCCGCGCAGTCCCCGGCCCGGCCCGGCCCGGTGGCGCGGGGGAGGGGCGCGCGGGGCAGGCAAAGTTGCTGAGTTGCTCCGCACGCTCAGAAGTTGCAGCTGCGACGGCAGCTTCCCTCCCCCTTCCTGCACTGGGCTACCCGGAACGCACACCCACCCGTCACCACCCGCTACCTGCCCTCGCCCCTGCGGCCCCGGCCGGGACTCCACAGCATTCCCACTCTGCGCCCGCGAGGAGCCCAGGTTTCCAGCGGAGTTGGGCTGGGGGCGGGCCCACCCCATCTCCCCGCTCCGCCTCGGGGGAGGCGGCTGATGCCGGGGGCGGGGGTGGTTAGGATCCCCTCCACCGAGTCGCCGCTTGCCTGCGGCGCTTTTGCACTTTGCTAAGCTGAGCAGCTGTGCAGGCGTCGCCCGCCGGCCCCTGCGCCCTCCAAGCAAAGCGGGGTTTGCAGAACGGGAACTGGGCAGTGTTCCCATTCCCTCCCGCAGGGAACTTTGCCGTGAGGGTGGAGAGGGGGCGGCGGGGGGCTCGGCTTGGGGCTGAGGTCGCCAACAGGTGCTCGCGGGTCCATGTGACCGAGGAGGGAGCGCGCAGGGAAGCCGGGGGTGGGGGTGGGGGCAGGCTCCCTCGGGGTCCCCGCCGTAGTGCCCGACGCCGGGTGCACCCAGCCGGCAGCGGTCTAGGGAGTGCTCGCGGGTGGCTCCTCGGAGCGCTGGCGCCCTCGCGGCCTGCCTGGGAGGAGGAGGAAGAGGAGGGGGAGGGAGGGGACGCGAAAGTGGGTCAGGAATGTAACTGGATGCTGCACACCCCCCACGCACACCCCCGCTGTGGCCGACCGAGGCGGCCAGCTCCAGCCTTGGAAAGCGAGTCATTTGCTGTTGTGGTTCCCCAGCATTATCGGTGGACGGTTACCAGGGGATCCCGAGGGATGTGTTTCCCTGTGACCCTTTGGGAAGGAAAACTTAGTTGCCTCAGTAACCGAGTTTGGCTTGGATGCAATGATGCAGTGAATGTTCTAGGTGAGCCTGGCCGAGAAAGAGGCTGCTGTTGCACTAGGGGGTGGATTAACTTTGCTTATTACCGAACCAAGACGTGAAAGGAAAGCTGGGGAGGAGGTGGAGTTTTGCTCTGTGTTTGTTTTTTTACTATTTCAGAGAATACGAACTAAACGTTTTTGCGTTCGGGGTTGAGTCTTCCAAATGCATGCCCGGGCTGCCATACATTTATCAAAGTTTTACTACTGACCACTTAGTTCACACAAAGGCTTGAAGCTGATATCCTAGAGTTGGAAGGAGCAGGGGACAGTGACAGTTTTGTATTTGAGGAAGGCCTGAGAAACAAACGTGAAAAGGCCTTTATTAAAAGGAGAGGAAAAAAAAAAACCGACCCTCCTCAAAGCAGAAGAAGGAGAGCAGCCCAGTTCCCTCATGAGCACAGTGGCACCTCACACCCCAGGCACGTGATGAGGAAAGGGAGGAATGGAGATTTAAAAGGGATGGGCTTTGGGTTTGAGTGCTAGTGAGACAAGCAAAGTCAAGAAAAAATAAAATAAAAGATGAGACTGCAAAGGGAAATTTAGCTGTGTGAGTGTATAGCCCAAACTCTTCTTGAGCACCCTACCTGGTTTTTGTCCCATTTTTTTGCATCGGGTTTTGTCCAGTGGACCTTAGTCACAAGGTGTAGGCAGGACTGCTGAACCAAGGCCCAAAGAGCAGTGAAGCTGCAAACCCAGAAGCAATGTGCAACTGCTGGGACTTTTTATCCAGAAGCAAAAAAAGGGATGTGTTATCCTCTTAAGGGTTATCTGAAAAGCTGACTTAGGAATTAAATTTCTGTATCCACGGCACTCTAAAATAAAGAAACATACATTGATATGTATTCTACTTTAAGGAGTATATAGTATATTCTTAGGAGACAAAAACTAATCAATTGAATTATATTCTAAATATATAAAAGTAGAGGTTATTTTGTTGTGAAAACTTTTGTGGAGATGTAATTATCCCCAGTCTACATTTATTTATTTATTTATTGGTAACTAGGTAAACCTTGCTGAAGTTGTCTCACTAGTAGAATGAGAATAATAATAACAATTGGCCTTACTGGCCGGGTGCAGTGGCTCACGCCTGTAATCCCAGCACTTTGGGAGGCCGAGATGGGCGGATCCCGAGGTCAGGAGATCAAGACCATCCTGGCTAACATGGTGAAACCCTGTCTCTACTAAAAATTAAAAAAAATTAGCCAGGTGTGGTGGCATGCGCCTGTGGTCCCAGCTACTTGGGAGGCTGAGGCAGGAGAATCACTTGAACGTGGGAGGCGGAGGTTGCAGTGAGCCGAATTGCGCCACCGCACTCCAGCCTAGGCAACAGAGCGAGACTCCGTCTTAAAAAAAAATCAAAACAAAAACAATTTGCCTTCTTTGAGGAGGCAGATTGGACTTTTTTAGTTTTTGTTGCTGTTGTTTTAATTTTGTGGAGATAGGATCTTACCATGTTGCCCAGCTTGGTCTCGAACTCATGGGCGAGCTCAAGCAGTCCTCCTCTCCCAATCTCTCAAAGTGCTGGGATTACAGGCATGAGCCACCACACCTGGCCTGGATTTTCTACATTATTTTCTGGATAGAGAGTCTTCAGGTCAATTGGCAAAAGTCATTATTTTCATTTATGGTGTTTGCTTCAACTGCAGAACAGCTGTAGTTGAAAGATCACAAATTCTATACTTTGAATAGTCTTGCATTCTGAATGAAAATATCAAAGTTATACAAAAGTTTTCTTGGAACTTGAACACATTCATGATCTTAGATTTTGTCACCCTGTTAAGGAGCAGGATTTCCTTCTATGTAAGATAATTAGACTTTAGAATTTTGGTTCAAACCAGAATTGTTGCTATAGAAATAAATTGAAAATTTAAGTAACATGAAGTGGCAGACTTCCTTTTTCCTCTCATCCTTTCTCCCTACCCCCATATTTCATCTCTGAATTCATGAAACATTTATATATAGGTTGATCTGCATTTTAGCTGTAAGTCAGATTAATAAAGCAAATTAAAGAATGAGAATCTGTTAAGAAAAGATGACCAATAGGATTCTTAATATTATGAAGTGTTCCTGTATATTTAGAACGTTTGATACATACATTTTGGGGCACTTTTCAAGAAATCATCTACGTATAGCAGGTTTTCACATAGATTACCATGGGCAATGCACTTGGAACCATTTACTCACTGACACCCCCAAAATATTTTTTGAATGAATGTTTTAAACATCTGAGCCACCTATTCTGTGGGCAGATCTATGTTTAACACTTTGAGAGTTACAGAGAAGTAAGTATATGCATGTTCCTTTAAGAGTCAAAGGGTTCAACAGCTGGATGACAAATATAAGAAGTTTAACTGTTTTAAATATTTTTCTTAATTTTCAGAGACAGGGTCTCACAAGGTTGTCCAGGCTGGAGTACAGTGGCTTTTTTTTTTTTTTTTTTAAAATAGAGTTTCACTCTTGTTGCCCAGGCTGGAGTGCAGTGGTGTGATCTCAGCTCATTGCAACCTCCGCCTCCCAGATTCAAGCAATTCTCCTGCCTCAGCCTCCCGAGCAGCTGGGATTACAGGCATGCGCCACCATGCCCAGCTCATTTTGTATTTTTAGTAGAGACGGGGTTTCTCCATGTTGGTCAGGCTAGTCTCGAACTCCCAACCTCAAGTGATTCACCTGTCTCGGCCTCCCAAAGTGCTGGGATGACAGGCGTGAGCCACTGCACCCGGCCAAGAAGTTTAACTGTTGAAGAGTTAAATAAAAACACCAGTAAGGCCGGGCACAGTGGCTCACGCCTATAATCCCAGCACTCTGGGAGGCTGAGGTGGGTGGATCACTTGAGCTCAGGAGTTGGAGACCAGCCTGGCCAACATGGTGAAACCTTGTCTCTCTACTAAAAATACAAAAATTAGCCCAGTGTGGTGGCACAAGCCTGTAATCCCAGATACTCTGGAGGCTGAGGCAGGAGGATCACTTGAACCTGGGAGGCAGAGGTTGCAGTGAGCGGAGATTGCACCACTGCACTCCAGCCTGGGCAACAGAGCCAGACCCTGCCTCAAAAAAAAAAAAAGTGAAAAAAAATGTGCATAAAAAGAGATGATGGATTCACAGACAAAAGTTTCCATGAGTTGAGAAGTGGAATAATAAGAATTTTTTTTAAGTTTTTTCTTCTTGCTTCTATTTATTCTCTAAAATGTTACTAATAAACCTGTACTGCTTCTGTATAAGAAATTTGCTCTTTTTAAGGAAACATTGCCAGGAAGTCAGTGTATGAATGACTGTCAATGAAGTGTCAGACAAAAAGTGCCCAGGAACTTCCAGAAAGGGCAGAGAGCAAAGCAGGCTGGGCCAAGAGGACTGTGTGGAGTACTAGGAACCAAGTTCAGCTTTGTCAAAAGTAGAACGCAGAGGGAACGAGGGAAGGGAGAGGGGAAGGAAGAAAGATTCAGATGTTGCGGGGTGCTGGGTGTGTTCTGGGAGGGTGGCTGTTAGGTGGCAGCCATCAGGAAGTGCTTCAAAGGGAGATGGTAGGACTTGAACTTAGGCCTTAAAGGCTGTACATGATTTTATACCTAGCGAGAGAGACGCATTCCTAGTGGCATAAGCCTAGTGAGATAAGCCAAGAGGCAGGAAGTTGCAGGACACCTTTGGGAAATTTGAATAGGTCAGCTTTGCTAGAAGAGATGGATCAAGTATGAATCTGTCATTTAATGATAGCTTATAGTGTTAGGCCTTTATATGCAGGTAATAGGGAATTATGAAAGGATTTTGAGCAGGGGAAATACGTGGTCAAAGTTGGATTTGGGGAAGGTTAATCTTATAGGTCCAATTGGAGTGGGAGGTTAGGGGCCATGAGTGGCTATTGCAGGGAACCAAGGGGACCTGGACAAGGATAGTATCAATGAGAATTGCTTGGAACACAATGCTTTGTGAGTTGTTATGAAAGAAAAATTGTCATCATTTTATAGTATTTAGATGTGGAAGGCAGGAGACTTGAAGAGTCCAAGATGACAGAGGATTTAAATCCAGAGAGACCTTGAGAGGTGGGACTATCAACAGAAATGAGAACAGGAAGCCAGTGTTCAAGGTAGGTTGAAGGGTTGATTTGCATTCAAGGCTAGGAGGGGTAGCTGAGTTTAGGTGAGTTAGGGGCAATAGATGGGTCAGGGCTGAAACTAGAGCTGTGAGTCATCTATATAGAGGTGATTATCATTCACAGGTGTGAATGAGCACCCAAATTTGAATTTGGTGGCAAAGGACTAGTTTTAGGGAACATTCACAATTAGAATTTGCCTCAAAATATAATTTTGCAGACCGGGAGCAGTGGCACATGTTTGTAATCCCAGCACTTTGGGAGACTGAGGCGGATGGATCAGTTGAGGCCAGGAGTTCGAGACCAGACCTGGGTGACAGAGTGAGACTTGTCAAAAAAAATTTTTAAATATATATTTATATATAAATTAATATTAATAAATGTAAATGTATTAATAAAATTACATATATATGTAATTTTGCAGATTGTCCTCCTTCCTCATAGAGTGTAAGTTAGTCATTCCTTGGCTTTAGTTAGAGCCGATATGCTGACTCGGCACTGTTCCAACCAGAGTGCTTTAACCCAGTGGCTCCCTAACCTGCCTCATCAGATTAAGAGGCTGCACCATACAGTTGTTGCACCAGAATCTCCTGGGCCAGTAGTCCGTTTTTTTTTTTTTTTTTTTTTTAGAGAGTCTTGCTCTATCACCAGACTGGAGTGCAGTGGCACGATCTCAGTTCACTGCAACATCCACCCCCTGGGTTCAAGTGATTCTCCTGCCTCAGCCTCCCGAGTAGCTGGGACTACAGGCACGCACCACCATGCCCAGCTAATTTGTGTATATTTAGTAGAGATGAGGTTTCACCATGTTGGCCAGGCTGGTCTCCATCTCTTGACCTCAAGTGATCCGCCCGCCTGGGCCTCCCAGAGTGCTAGGATTATGGGCATGAGCCACCGTGCCCGGCCAGTCTGTATTTTTAATAAGCTTTACAGGTCACTCTGGTATGGATCATTTTTGGGAACCAATTTCTTAGCTAGTTTGTTGTAGAGCCTGAGACCTTCCCGTGAGACCTCCTATGTCTCTCCCAGGGAGAGAAAGAGCTCAAACTTTTTATGAGTTCGTTTCAACCTGTCCTTTCGCTTTCGTATATGATGGACGGTCATTGATAGTGGTGCTCAAAGTTGTTTTTATCCAGATGACCTGCTGCTTTCCACATTTAGCACTGGTCTGAAAGAGTGGAGGGATGTGTCAGAAGTCCTCTGCCCTGCTGCTAGGCTGGAAGGAGATTTGGGTTGAAGAGCTATGTGGAGAGTGGAGAGTGACTCAAACTTTGTACATTGAAGCTTGTTGGAATGATGCAATCACCCAGGCATTGGACAGACCACTTCCTGTACCTTTGGATATGCAGACCCAGGGTGTGGTATTTGGCAGTACTCTCAGGAGTAGGCTGGCTGATCCTTTTCAAGGGAGCTGAGTAGTCAGAGGTAAGGCCAGGCAGGCTGCAGGCTCCAAACCCACAAATGTTTCTAGTTTAGAGACAGATGGATCGTCAGAAACTTGGAGGAGGATTTCTAAAAGGTGATGAGTATGAACACCTGTCTCAAGGAATACCTCGCTCTCTAGGTGTATGTTTCTTTCTTTATTGTCAGAAAACAAATGTCTGTCCTGTGGAGCAGCAGTTATACATGTTGTCACAGCCAACTTTGAATTAGTTTGATGCTGATGATCTGCCTACAAATTATCATGTGCTCTTCATTTTCCCATTTGGTTTATAAGCTGTAAAGAGACGAATTCACATGTCTATATTATTACATGCCTGGTGAATGAGCAGGCGGAAATGAATGTTTAAAATTGATGATGGAAGGTTTGAGGGGCAGGATCACACCACACCCCACACCCCATACCTGACCCCAGCATCACATACACAGAATTCAAGCTGTCCATTTTTCTAAGTCTCTAAGGGGTGGGTCATTTTGTTATTGCTCCACCCCTACCCAATAAACAGTGGAAGTTGATAGAGTCTAGTGGGTTTTTTTAATTGTGGGAAAGTATACATGTAAAATTTATTATCATGGCTTGAAGCCGGGAAGCAGAGGTCACAGTGAGACAAGATCACGCCACTGTACTCCAGCCTGGGTGACAGAGCGTGACTCCATCTCAAAAAATAAAGTAAAATAAAATAAAATTTACCATCTTAACCATTTTTAAGCACACAGTTCAGTAGTGTTAAGTGTATTGCACATTGTTGTGCAAGAGAATCTAGGTTTTTAGAAATCCATTTAGAATATAAGAAAGTATTCTAAAAATGTCAGAAAATGAAACCCAGAGTTATTACAAAAAAGACTATACATGAAAGAGAATAATTTTATGTGCAAACACAGCATTTGTATTCTATCCTAAGAGAAGGCACATAGAATGTTTTTCTTGTAGGACGGGCTTGCCTGAGTCTGTCCTTTCACAGTACCTAATTGTAATCAGTACAGAGGAAAAAGACAATTTGGTGCTTGAGATGGCTTTAAGAAGCCAGAAATAGGCCAGGCGCAGTGGCTCATGCCTGTAATCCCAGCACTTTGGGAGGCCAAGGCAGGGAGATGACAAGGTCAGGAGTTCGAGACCTGCCTGCCCAACATGGTGAAAACCTATCTCTACTAAAAACACAAAAATAAGCCGGGAGTGGTGGTGTGTAGCTGTAACCCCAGCTACTGGGGAGGCTGAGGCAGGATAATCACTTGAACCCAGTAAGTGAAGGTTGCAGTGAGCCGAGATCATGCCACTGCACTCCAGCCTGGGCGACAGAGCAAGACTCCGTCCCAAAAAAAAAAAAAAAGAAAAGACTGGGTGCAGTGGCTCACACCTTTAATGCCAGCACTTTGGGAGGCCAAGGTCTTAAAACACAAAAAGCCAGAAATAGTGCTAGCATCTTGTTTTATTGTTTTTTGTTTTTGAGACAGAGGCTTGATCTGTCGCCCAGGCTAGAGTGCAGTGGCATGATCTCGGCTCACTGCAACCTCCGCCTCCCAGGTTCAAGTAATTCTCCTGCCTCAGCCACCTGAGTAGCTGGGACTACAGGTGCCCGCCACCATGCCCAGCTAATTTTTGTACTTTTAGTAGAGATGGGGTTTCACCATGTTGGCCAAACTGGTCTCAGACGCCTGACCTCAAGTGATTCAACTGCCTCAGCCTCCCAAAGTGCTGGGATTACAGGTGTGAGCCACCAGGTCCAGCCTAGTGCTAGCATCTTGATACAGATGTTCAAGTTTTTTTGAACCTGCGAGTGTACAATGAGAGGAGACATCCAGTCAACTGTGAATTTACAGATTTTAATTTACACAATTTCCTAGAGTTTCCACTTTGTTTTCCTATACTGTATGAAAATATTCTCTTGACAGACACTGAAAGTAGGTGATATTTGCCACTGTTTTCCTGGTGAAAGACAGCTTATTATTATATATGAAAATATGGATATCAATGGCCAAAAAAATCCAAATGAGCAGGAATCTTTAAATCTGTTATCAGGTAAATGACCACATTGTTAAATGAAAGAATTTTTAAAGTTAAATAAATCTTACTTAAGATTCACAAGAAAGATTGGAAATGTTATTGCCGTTTGCTGAAGTTCTCAGTCAACCCAAACTGTATTAACAGTTCATTCTTTTTTTTTCACATTAGAAAATTTATTTTCACAACACTTACTGTTTGCGCTCAGTTATTCATAATACCTACAAAACAGGTTTGAAGGCAGTCAGTCCAACAGGATGTGAGCTACAGTTCCAAAGAAAGTATGGATTGTGTTTTACCAAAGGAGAAATGCCTTCCCATACGTATATGTCTCATGGCTTTGGAAATTTGTAGCTTATTTAGCAACCCTCCATTTAAAAAGTGCTGCTAGATTTGAGAAAACTTATAGAATAATCCTGAGTTTATCTTATTCAAAACTGCTTCAGTAAACTTTTGCTTATCAGTCTTGAAAAGATGTGTTAAAACCAGTTTGGCAACTTTTTAAATATAGCATGCTGGAAGGCCTTGAGAGAAGAGTTTTGAAGCAATATCAGTGTTGGAACTAAAAGGGAACACATTTATTTATTTATTTATTTATTTATTTATTTATTTATTTATTTATTTATTTTTGAGACGGAGTCTTGCTCTGTCACCCAGACTGGGGTGCAGTGGCACGATCTCGGCTCACTGCAACCTCTGCCTTCTGGGTTCACGCAATTCTCCTGCCTCAGCCTCCTGAGTACCTGGAACTACAGGCATGCACCACCACACCCAGCTAATTTTTGTATTTTTAGTAGAGATGGGGTTTCCCTATGTTGGCCGAGTTGGTCCTGAACCCGTGACCTCAAATGATCTGCCCACCTTGGTCTCCCAAAGTGCTGGGGATTACAGGTGTGAGCCAGCATGCCCGGCCTAAAACATAACACTTTTAAACAAGAATATTCATGATGCACATTTCTCTGTATTTGGAGGGCTCATCTTTTAAAAACCAAGGTTTTGTGATAGGACTGAATTAGTGGAAGAGTTCTCAATGGTAGAGCCATACCCAGCATAGGCAATCTAGAGCTTTGTTAAGAACTCAGGAGATTGTTTATTCTGTATGATATCTACATATTCACAACCTTGCCTCCCACTCCATTCCATAAAACTTACTGGAATCTGTTTAGAAGCAGACTTTACACAGATATTTGAATACTTTGTACTGTAATAGCATAGACATACAGCATTTCAAATGAGAGTTCTCTCTAAAGGCTTCATTTGGAAGTCATAATTATTTTTAATAAGGCTGGGCATGGAGGCTTACGCCTGTAATCCCAGCACTTTTGGAGGCCAAAATGGAAGGATCACTTGAGGCCAGGAGTTCGAGACCAGCCTGGTCAACATAGACCACATCTCAATTTTTTTAAAAAAAGTATTTTAAAAAATAAGGTACAGTCACTCTAGCAATTTGAAGGGTATGCATCAACTGTTTTATATTGCAGTTCTAGAATATGTTTGTCCTTCCCAGTGCAGTATAGTCACGAGTTTCAGTGGAATTGCTGAAGGAAAGGGGCAGCTGATTCATATTTCTGCATCACAAATCTGTATATAAAAGACAAGTTGAGATGGCTCTGAGAGTCCAGCATATCTTAATTTTAACTTTTATTATAAACCTGAGATCTTATATTTTAATTAAAAATGCTCTCATTTAAAATCAAAATATTTATCAATCTATGGAAGCCTATTTTTACAGTGAAATTCTGTGATCACAAACAGGAAATTTAAGTATAGCATGCTGGTACAGAAATACATTGTTCTACAGTGACGGCCCTTTGCTTTGTCATAGCTGTCTTTAACAGGACTTTCTGCCTCCTGAAATGTCAGCGTAGCCCTCAAACTCATGTCTATTCTACTTTTGATTACCTTGGTCCTCAGCCAGCCTCATATTTGACACTTTCATTACGGGCAGTGTAGGTCCTTCTTGATGTTGAGCTGTTAATCTTTTTATTATTTCCTGTCACTTTTCACCATGATTGATGCTCTTGAGCCAGAGGAGAGAAAAGTGATGAAAATGACTTTGAAAACAGCTTTGAAAAGGAGTATTTTAAGATGGACTTGGGTCTTACCTGAGACCATAAAACGATTGAAAAAGCGCACGGTGTGTTTTGTAAGGCACTACATGGCTCCTTGCAGTGAGGGAGCAAGTGTGCTAATAATGAGTGCTTGGGACCAGGAGTGCTGAGGGCTTTCCTGGTGTTTGTGCAGCGATTCAGTTGACTCAGGTCTCTGGGTCTGTGGTGTGAGGGATGCTGAGACCTTCCAGATGGTCCGTATTTAGCTCTGCAGAAAGGTTACAGAAAAGCGTCCTCTTTCCCTTAGACCTAAAAATAAGATTCTTTTTCAGTTTTAGGCATTACCAAGGCTCAGACATTTTTATCTTCTCCAGTATTCCCTGTACCCCACATCCGATTCATTAATTTTGGGTTTGGCTTTGGAAACTTCTCCTCATCTCCTTTCCCCATAGCATGCAGGGTGACCCACTGGAGTGTGAGAAGAAAATATTATAACCTCTATTTGTATTTTTACTTTGTCCTTTCTAAAAAACTATTTTATTGTGGCAAAATATATACAACAACATTTGCTGTTGTAACCGTGTTTGTTGTTGTTGTTGTTGTTGTTGTTTTTGAGATGGAGTTTTACTCTCGTTGCCCAGGCTGGAGTACAGTGGCACAATCTCAGCTCACTGCAACCTCTGCCTCCCAGGTTCAAGCGATTCTTCTGCCTCAGCCTCCCAAGTAGCTGAGATTACAGGCACTCGCCACCATGCCCGGCCAATCTTTTGTATTTTTAGTAGAGATGGGGTTTCACCATGTTGGCCAGACTGGTCTCGAACTCCAGACCTCAGGTGATCCACCCACCTCAGCCTCCCAAAGTGCTGAGTTTACAGGTGTGAGCCACTGCACCCAGCCCCATTTTTTACATATATAATTCGGCGGCACTAATTCACAGTATTGTACAACTATCACCACTATTTCCAAAATTTGTCGTCACTCCAAATAGAAACCCCATTAAGCAGTAGCTCCCTATTCCCCCTTTCCCCAGTCCCTGGTAACCTCTGATCTTTCTTTTCTTTGTAAATTTTTTACGTAAAAAAGAGACAGGGTTTGTCATGTTGGCCAGGCTGGTCTCGAACTCCTGGCCTCCAGTGATCTACCCACCTCAGCCTCTCAAAGTGCTGGGATTACAGATGTGAGCCGTCTTACCCAGCCTTCTGTGTTTAATTTCTTTAGGATCCTCCATGCTGTTTTCCACAGTGGCTACACCATTTTACATTCTACCAGCAACGATTTAGGGTTCCAGTTTCTCTATACATTGACCATTATTTGTTACTGTTAAATATTTTCCATTTTAAAAAGATTTTAGGCCGGGCGCGGTGGCTCACGCTTGTAATCCCAGCACTTTGGGAGGCCGAGGCGGGCGGATCACGAGGTCAGGAGATCGAGACCACGGTGAAACCCCGTCTCTACTAAAAATACAAAAAATTAGCCGGGCGTGATGGCGGGCGCCTGTAGTCCCAGCTACTCGGAGAGGCTGAGGCAGGAGAATGGCGTGAACCCGGGAGGCGGAGCTTGCAGTGAGCCGAGATCGCGCCACTGCACTCCAGCCTGGGTGACAGAGCCAGACTCCGTCTCAAAAAAAAAAAAAGATTTTAGCCATCCTGTTGGATGTGAATCACATTGTGGTTTTGATTTTCATTTCCCTGATGGCTAATGATGTTGAGCATCTTTTCATGCGCTTACTAGCCATTTGTATATCTTCTTTGGAGAAATGTCTGTTAAGTCCTTTGCACTGGGCTGGGCACAGTGGCTCACGCCTATAATCCCAGCACTTTGGGAGGTTGAGGAGGGTGGATCACTTGAGGTCAGAGTTCAAGACCAGGCTGGCCAAGATGGCGAAATCCCCTGTCCACTAAAAATACAAAAATTAGCCAAGTGTGGTGGTGCGTGCCTATAGTCGCAGCTACTTGGGAAGCTGAGGCAGGAGAATCCCTTGAATGCGGGAGGCAGAGGTTGCCGTGAGCTGAGAAAGTGCCACTGCACTCCAGCCTGGGTGACAGAGCGAGACTCCGTCTCAAAAAAAAAAAAAAAAAAAAAAAGAATCCTTAAGCTTTATCAGGAGAATCATATTTGGTTAAATATAACATGTTTCTTGGAGGCACCATATGAAATTAACCCGAGGGTCCCAAGGCTGTCTTTTATGATGTTTCCTTTTGGTACTTAAGAAAGTGAATCTCGGCTGGCCGCGGTGACTCACGCCTGTAATCCCAGCCCTTTGGGAGGCTGAGGCGGGCAGATCACGAGGTCAGGAGATCGAGATGATCCTGGCTAACAAGGTGAAACCCCGTCTCTACTAAAAAAATACAGAAAAAAAATTAGCTGGGCGTGGCGGCACACGCCTGTGGTCTCAGCTACTTGGGAGGCTGAGGCAGGAGAATGGCGTGAAGCTGGGAGGCGGAGCTTGCAGTGGGCTCAGATCGCGCCACTGCACTCCAGCCTGGGCGACAGAGCGAGACTCTGTCTCAAAAAAAATAAAAATAAAAATAAAGTGAATCTCCTTGGATGGGTTTTAACATAGACTTGCCATATGTTCAATCCCGTTTTATGGTTAACGGTGGCGTTCCAAGGTGCTAGTATATTTTATTAAGAGATAGAAACGGTTTTTCGTACCATGTTAAATACGACAACCAGAAGGCACAGATTAGGGCCAGGCACGGTTGCTCACGCCTGTAATCCCAGCACACTGGGAGGCCGAGGCGGGTGGATCACCTGAGGTCAGGAGTTTGAGACCAGCCTGGCCAAAATAGTGAAACCCCGTCTCTACTAAAGTACAAAAATTAGCCGGGCATGGTGGCAGGTGCCTGTAATTCCAGCTACTCCAGAGGCTGAGGCAGGAGAATTGCTTTAACCTGGGGAGGCAGAGGTTGCAATGAGCCGAAATTCCGCCATTGCACTCCAGTCTGGGCGACAAGAGCAAAACTC
>NW_026652295.1:6694418-6743874 GCF_009828535.3 Hylobates moloch
TGGGAGGCCGAGGCGGGTGGATCACCTGAGGTCAGGAGTTTGAGACCAGCCTGGCCAAAATAGTGAAACCCCGTCTCTACTAAAGTACAAAAATTAGCCGGGCATGGTGGCAGGTGCCTGTAATTCCAGCTACTCCAGAGGCTGAGGCAGGAGAATTGCTTTAACCTGGGGAGGCAGAGGTTGCAATGAGCCGAAATTCCGCCATTGCACTCCAGTCTGGGCGACAAGAGCAAAACTCCGTCTCAAAACAAAAAAAAAACAAAAACAAAAACAGAAGGCACAGATTAAATCTAAAGGAAGAGATTTGATTCCAAAATTATTATTATTTTTTTTGAGACAAAGTCTCACTCTGTTGTCCAAGCTGGAGTGCAGTGGTGCCATCTTGGCTCATTGCAACCTCCACCTCCTGCGTTCAAGAGATTCTCCTGCCTCAGCCTCCCGAGTAACTGGGATTACAGGCAGGCGCCATCATGCCTGGCTAATTTGTGTATTTTTAGTAGAGATGGGGTTTCACTATGTTGGCCAGGCTGGTCTTGAACTCCTGACCTCGTGATCCGCCCATGTTGGCCTCCCAAGGTGCTGGGATTACGGGCGTAAGCCACCATGCCTGGCCTCTAAAATTATTATTATTAGAATATCATTTATAAAACTAATTTGATTATATAAAGAATTTAGCTGTGAAGGTATGGAACCAGCTTACCTAATGACCCAGTAAGAGCATTTTAGGCCTTTGGGGTTTAATTTTACCTTTTTTTTTTTTTTTTTGAGGCAGAGTCTCACTCTGTCACCCAGGCTGGAGTGCAGTGGCTCGAACATGACTCACTGCAGCCTCCACCTTCTGGACTTATGCGATCCTCCCACCTCAGCCTCCCAAGTAGCTGGGACAACAGGCACGTGCCACCGTGCCCTGGCTATTTTTTTTTTTAATTTTTTATACAGACAGGTCTTGCCATGTTGCCCAGGCTGATCTCGAGCTCCTGAGTTCAAGCAGCCCTCCCGCCTGGGCCTCCCAATGTGCTGAGATTACAGTGCCTGGCTAGGGGTTGAATTTTTTTTTTTTTTTTTGAGATGGAGTTTTGCTCTCGTTGCCCAGGCTGGAGTGCAGTCGCACGATCTCAGCTCACTGCAACCTCGGCCTCCCAGGTTCAAGTGATTCTCCTGCCTCAGCCTCCCCAGTAGCTGGGATTACAGGCATGTGCCACCACGCCCAGTTTATTTTTTGTATTTTTAGTAGAGACAAAGTTTCAATGTGTTAGCCAGGATGATTTTGATCTCCCGACCTCCCAGAGTGCTGGGATTACAGGCGTGAGCCACCACGCCGGGCCCAGGTGGTTGAATTTTTAACAGCTTGATATTCCCATTGTTGTCCTAGTCTCTGAAAGGAAACTTTGTGAAGTTGCCCTAAAATGCTAGCTTCTATCAAGGGTGTGACAACACTATCCTGGTACATCCTGGTGTGTTTCTTGGAAAGTGTACACACTGGCAGGCATTTTCCAAATAAAACATTTGTTTCAGTAAACAAGTGTTTTATCCAGCAGCCCAAGTGGAGAATTTTAAAACCAGTGTTTGTTTTGCCAGCAAACATTTTGTTTCAATCCTTGCAGCTAAACAAGTGGGTAAGATTTAAGTGGCCTCCTAGTAAAAACAAATGGAAAACCATTTTCAGAAAACTCAGGGCTGAGCAGAAATCTATTTGCTGTTAGAGGGTGAGTGTAGACCTTCAGGGATGTAATTTGTACTTTCTATATAGTTCTGTGCTTAGCTGCAGTCAGAGTGAAAAGTCTTAGCTTTGGGGAAGAGGACTTAATTATTTTTTTTGAGGCAAGAAGGGAAGAAAAAGAAAAGAAGTATTAAATAAAATGTATTGGCTAAGTGTGGTGGCTTACACTCGTATTCCCAGCACTTTGGGAGGCCGAGGCAGGAGGATCACTTGAGCCCAGGAGTTTGAGACCAGCCTGGGCAACATAAGGAGACCTCATCTCTATAAATAAAAAATAAAAATAAAAACAAGGTATCATCATATTGCCGTATTTAAATTTTATAGCCTACCTTTAAAATATAACTAAAACATCATCAGGTATTTGCTCTGCTGTGAATTTCCTACCTCTTTTCTAATTATTTTTGTGATAATTCCTCCAATGCATAATACAACTCAATGTCCATGCTAATGTTCAGGCTTCATCTTCTCACAAAATTTGACCAAAAATCAAATTTTGGTCAGCTGTTGTTTTCATTTAAATAGATATGTGCTTGTCCAGGCACTGTTTATTGCAGCTTCCATCTTTCCCACACACTCTAGAATGCCACCTGTGTCTTGCGTGTGCTCCGTCTGTTTCTGTGCTCTCTATGTGCCATCTGTCTCTCTGTCAACCTCAGACCCAGCTCTACACTGTCTTAGTTATGACAGCCTTTAAGGAGTCATGCCATCTGGGAGGGCATATTCTTCCACCTTGTTCTTCTTCAATGATGTCTTGGTGTTCTTGGCCTTTTGTGCTTCTATATACGTTTTAGAAACAGTTGCAATTCCCTTACAGAACCTTTTGGAGTTACTAGGACTGCATTGAATCTGTAGACCAATGTGGGGAGAACCAGCACGTTTACAATAGTGTGGCTACCACATTGAAATGCAGTGTGCTGTATCGCTAAAAGGATGGAGCCAGACCTCCTGGGTGCAGATCCTAGCTCTGCTCCTCACTGGCCATGTGACCCTGGAGAATTTGACCTTAGAGTGTCTCAGTTATCTCACTTGTGTAATAGGGATCATAGTAGTACCTACCTTATAGAGTCATAATAGTACCTACTGTATAGGGTAATTGAGAGGATTAGGTGATTACATGTCTTGCATATAATATGTGCAAAGTGCTCAGAATAGTCTCAGGCATATAGTAAAATTATATAAGTGCATGAACACCAATTATGTATATCTTCTTCAATGCCCCGAGAACGTTGTGGTTTTCTTTATAAAACTCTGTCTGTAGAATATACAATCCAGTCATGTGTCACTTAACGAAGGGGATGCATCCTGAGAAATGCATCATTAGGTGATTTTGTCATTGTGTGAACATCAGAGTTACTTACACAAACCTAGATAGTATAGCCCACTACACACCTAGGCTATAGGTGTATAGCTTATGGCTCCAAGGCTACAAACCTGTACAGCATGTTATTGTACAGAATACTGTAGGCAACTGTAACACAACAGAAATTATTTGTGTCCTTAAACATATGTAAACATAGAAAAGGTACAGTGAAAATATGGTGTTATAAGGAATGTGTATATACTATACCTCATGGGACCTCTGTCATATATGCAGTCCATTGTTGACTGAAATGTTGTAACTGTATTCCTACATCTCCCTACATATGTAGAATATATTATATTACAGATGTATTAGTGTATAGTAAATATTCCTACATATCACATATAGGAATATATATAACTTTTAAAATATATTAAAATACCTTAGCCGGGCACGGTGGCTCACGCTTGTAATCCCAGCACTTTGGGAGGCCGAGGCGGGCGGATCACGAGGTCAGGAGATCGAGACCACGGTGAAACCCCGTCTCTACTAAAAATACAAAAATTAGCCGGGCGTGGTGGCGGGCGCCTGTAGTCCCAGCTACTCGGAGAGGCTGAGGCAGGAGAATGGCGTGAACCCGGGAGGCGCAGCTTGCAGTGAGCCGAGATGGTGCCACTGCACCCCAGCCTGGGTGACAGAGCGAGACTCCGTCTCAAAAAAAAAAAAAAAAAAAAAAAAGACGGCGAGGTCAGGTGTTTGAGACTAGCCTGAGCAACATAGGAAGCTCTCATCTATTAAAAAACAAAAAACAAAAAAAACATGCTATGTCCTTGGCTATTGGAGCCACAGCTTTGTGCATTGACACACATCCAGCATCAGCAAGCTTTTTCTAAATGAGAACAAGCGTCATTCCTTTGTCCATTTGTCAGACATGTCACATATGTCTCTATGGGATTATAATTTATTTAAAAAAGAAAAAAAAGTAAAGGGGAAAATATCTGTAGGTTCCCCTTGCCTGTGTGTTCCTCTGGTTTCAGCTCTTCAGCACAGGCAGTCTCGGTCACGTGGCCCCCACGCTGCGAAGCTCTGTATGATTGTGTTTTGGGTTGCAGGAGGCAGAAACTCAAAGTGAAACCAATGAAAAAAACCAATGTGTTCTTAATGGTTTTTACCTAAACCATAAATCCCGCTCTTCGAGGGAGAGGGGAATCACCCAAAATTTGGCCCAGTTCCCTCATTAAGTTCCAGGGCTATATTTGTCTGTATTTTTTCTTTTCTTTTCTTTCCTTTTCTTTTTTTTTTTGTTCATATGTGTGTCAGTTTGGTGACCACCTGTGTCCAACTCACTCAGGGAAGATATTTAAAATGCAGATTCCAGGGCCTGATCTAGACTAAGGGAATAAGACAGTGGGAAGAGGAGGAGGTAGAGAGTTGAGTCTCCTGACTCCCTGGTGGTGCTGACAGTCAAGCAGGACTTACTAATAATGATGAAGGTATTATGGGCTCAGATTTTTATCCATCACTACATTATCACTAAATTTTTTTTTTTTTTTTTTTGAGACCAAGTCTCACTATGTTGCCCAGGCTGGAGTGCAGTGGTGTGATCTTGGCTCACTGCAACGTCCGCCTCCCGGGCTCAAGCAATTCTCCTGCTTCAGCCTCCTGAGTAGCTGGGACTACAGGCGCGCACCACCATGCCCAGCTAATATTCGTATTTTTAGTAGAGACGGGGTTTCACCATGTTGGCCAGGATGGTCTCGATCTCTTGACCTCATGATCCGCCCGCCTCAGCCTCCCAAAGTGCCAGGATTACAGGTGAGAGCCACCGCGCCAGGTTTAATTTTTATATTTTTAGTAGACATGGGGTTTCACCATGTTGGCCAGCCTGGCCTCGAACTCCTGACCTCAGGTGATCCACCCGCCTCAGCTTCTCAAAGTGCTGGGATTACAGGCATAAGCCACTGCGCCTGGCCTAATGGAAAATTTTTTACCGGGTTTAAAATAAGATATCTAATGCCAGATGCTGTGGCGCACACCTTTAGTCCCAGCTGCTTGGGGGGCTGAGGCAGGAGGTTTGCTTGAGCCCTGGAGTTTGAGACCTGCCTGGGCAACATAGTGAAACCACATGTCTATATGAATAAAACAAATACATAAATAAATAAGATAAATGAAATAAGATAGCTAACACTTATTAAGTGCCATGTGTCAGGCAGGCACTTCACATTTAAACCTATGTGTAGGCTACTATTGTTAGTCTCACTTTATAGAAAAGGAAACTGAGGCACATAGAGGTTAAATGCTTTGCCCTGAGTCAAACACCTGATGCAGAATTGTCGTGTTCTTTGACAATCTTCAAAGCAAATTCATGATATTTGTTAATTACAAAATAACAGAGTCTCTGGCACAAATGGGCCCAAAGAGTCTGCTTGGATCATAATCATGCCTTGGTGCCATATTAGGTCCCTTATAAATTATTCATTCTTTTAGCAAGTTCTTACTGAGCATTTAGAGTCCCCATGACTTGGGACAGGTATTCCACAAAAGGGAGGGATGTACAGGAAGTTATACAGACAAACTAGAAACTTCTTAGCAGATGCCTGTGCATAAATGAGAGGACTTGGATTAGGGCCGGGGGGGAGCGGTGCTGAGATAACTACTGTCCAGAGAGCTGTCATCTTGTTATCTCTTATCTTGGCTGTGTGCTAAATGTTTTAGGTGTATTTTTTTCATTAATTTCTCACAAGAACCCCACTGGGTTAAATTCTATGGATAATCTCTTGAACAGGAAACTGAGGCTTAGAGATGTGAAGAGACTTGCCTGTGGTCATATGGCTTCAGCCTTATGGTTGTGATATGAAGGCAATGCGTATCTCTCTCTGGACCCTGGCTTTCATCCACTGGATTTTCTGCTTTCGTCAAATAGGATTTCGTTTTCTAGAAGAGAACTGCCATCCCTCTGATAGTGACCCAGATGGCCCCATCACTAGGATCACTCTGGGCTTTAAAGAGATCATGGCTTATGATGTCAGTCATCATTGGCTTGGCCTCTCTATTTTGTCCTCTGGTTCTGGTGTCCTCACCTGGTCCCTAGGGAATCCTTCAGGAATATTAGTATCAAGGCCATGTCCATGGCCTATAACCAGATTGGCAGATGTCTATAGGCTGGAGGAAGCCAAGAACTGTTTCTGAAGGAGCATCATAGCTTTGTCCATCCACACTTACTGCTGTGCAGAGGTGAGGGGTCTTCTGTCCCTACTCAGGCTTCTTCATTTTCACGAGAGGATGTTCAATGTTTTGTATTGTTCACTATGCAGATAGATATTCAATATAATTTTTTTTTTTTTTTTGAGACGGAGTCTCACTCTGTTGCCCAGGCTGGAGTGCAATGACGTGATCTCGGCTCACTGCAAGCTCCTCCTCCCAGGTTCACGCCATTCTCCTGCCTCAGTCTCCCCAGCAGCTGGGACTACAGGTGCCCGCCGCCACACCCGGCTAATTTTTTGTATTTTCAGTAGAGACGGGGTTTCACCGTTATAGCCAGGATGGTCTCGATCTCCTGACCTCGTGATCTGCCCGCCTCAGCCTCCCAAAGTGCTAGGATTACAGGCGTGAGCCACCGCACCTGGTCTCAATATAATTGTTTTTGAGCCACTTCAGAAGAGTAAAATGGAAGAAACTTTAGAAATTTGATGTCTCCATTTTACTGAAAATGGAAGGAAAAAACCTACATATTAAGTTACTTATTCAGGGTAACAACTAATTAGTGGCAAGACTGGAATCCAGTTCCTGACGCTCAGTTCAGTATCTTCCTTTTACCCCTTTAATCTGATTTTACGCGAGGACTGCCCTAATCTCTGAATCTTGTCGTGAATAAGCTGTAAGAAATTCAACTTCAAAATGATTCCTATGGTGGGGCTTTATTTTCAGAGGCAGGTTTACCTTCCTAATTATGAATTATTTAGGTTAATGATAAAGTTACTTCACATTTCTAAATGAATAGTGGCAGATGATGGCAGAGGCTCTCCTAAAATAGTATCAGGTCAGCTGGAAACTTTAATACCCAGCAAAGTAGAAAACCTACTTGTTGATATTACATTTGCTTATACATGTTTGTAATGAGAAAGAAGAAAATCTAACAAAAAGAAAAGATGAGGTACATGTTGTTGTTACCATCATTATTGCATTTCGATCTATTCTCGGCCTGCTTCCTTACTGTGGAGGCCTCAAACACACAAGCACGGGTTGTCACTTACGTCATCCCTGTGACCCAGTGTCCTTGGAGAATGGGCATATGAAAGGTGCATACTTCACAAAGAATCCATTCATTAGATTTATTTCATTCATAAAAATAATCCCACCATTACTGAATGATTAAGACAGTAACATCAGGACGATGCCTCTAACTCATTATAGTTGGCCCTCTGTATCCATGGCTTCTCCGTCTTAGGATTCAACCAACTGAGGATCCAAAATATTCTAAAACAGAGCTGGGCGTGGTGGCGTGTGCCTGTAATCCCAGCTACTTGGGAGGCTAAGGTGACTAGGAGTTCAAGACTAGCCTGGGCAACATAGTGAGACCCTGTCTCTAAAAAAAATAAATAAATAATGTAAAAAATTTATTGGAAAAATAAAAACAACAAAAATAATATAAATAAAAAGCAATACAGTACAACAACTATTTACACAGAATTTACATTGCATTAGGTGTTAGAAGTAATGTAGAGATGATTTTAAGTATATGAGAAGGCTGGGCACAGTGGCTCATGCCTGTAATCCCAGCATTTTGGGAGGCTAAGGCAGGCGGGTCACTTGAGCTCAGGAGTTCAAGACCAACCTGGGCAACATAGTGAGACTCTGCCTCTACCAAAAAAAAATACACGTGAACAAACTGAGACTGGAAAAAAAAATTAAAAAGTATATGAAAAAAAGTATATGAGAGATTGTGCATAGGTTATTTGCACATACTATGCCATTTGACATCAGGGACTTAAACACTCATGGATTTTGATATCTGCGGGGGTCCTGGAACCAATCTGCTGGGGCTGCCAAGGAACAACATGTACCTTGTTCTTCTGCTCTACCTACATCCTTTATTTTGTCACATTGGCATTGAATTGAGATAACATCAGAAGAAACTTGTGGCCTTTTTCTTTTCCCATTTTATAGCAGTGTAATATTAACCCAAAAAAGTGCAGATCATAAACATACGCTTCCTTGAACTTTCACACAATGAACACACTTCCATGAGCTTTTGAGTGCCAAAGACCTGATTTTTAAATTCTGCCTTTACCATCTGTGTAACTTTAGGAAAATTAACCTTTTGGGGCCTCCATTTTCTCATCTGTCAAATGGGGAAGAAATAATAGCATTTCATAGGTGTTTGTAAGGAGTAAAAGATAATACATCTCATTTACCTGGCATTTTTCTTCCTTTCCTCTGATTGCAAGAGAGCTTTTGAAAAGAGACACCCTCTGCCGGGCGCAGTGGCTCACGCCTGTAATCTCAGCACTTTGGGAGGCTGAGACGGGTGGATCACGAGGTCAGGAGATCGAGACCATCCTGGCTAACACGGTGAAACCCCGTCTCTACTAAAAATACAAACAAAATTAGCCGGGCATGGAGGTGGGCGCCTGTAGTCCCAGCAACTCGGGAGGCTGAGGCAGGAGAATGGCGTCAACCCGGGAAGCGGAGCTTGCAGTGAGTCGAGATCGCAACACTGCGCTCCAGCCTGGGCAACAGAGTGAGACTCCGTCTCAAAAAAAAAAGAAAGAAAAGAAAAGAGACACCTTCAAAGTGCATTAGATGTGTGGTAGTTGAATGTTTGTAATGTTAAATAACAGCTCATTTGTGTGTGGAAATGTAGTTAATCATATGGACTATAGAAAACAAATGACTAAAAGTTTTCCTACTTCCTACTTTGCTACAACTGATTTTTGACGATTTATCTCAGGGACTCATCTGAGAACGTCAATTAAGTAGTAAATTAGTCTGGGAGTGGTGGCTTATGCCTGTAATCCCAGCACTTTGGGAAGCTGAGACGGGAGGATCACTTTAGTCCAGGAGTTTGAGATCAGCCTGAGCAACACAGTGAGAGACGTATCAAAAAATGAATGAATGGGAGAAAGAAAAAAAGAAGGAAGGAAGGCAGGCAGGCAGGAAGGGGAAAGAAGGAAAGGAGAGAGAAGAAGGAAGGAGAGAGAGGGAGGGAGGGAGAGGGAGAGAAAGAGAGTGAAAGAGGGAGGGAGGGAAAGAGAGGGAAGGAAGGGACGGAGGGAGGGAGGGGAGGGAGGGGAGGGAGGGAAATTAAAACTATAAGTAGTAGATAAAAGATTCATTCCAGCTGGGCGTGGTGCCTCACGCCTGTAATCCCATCACTTTGGGAGGCCGAGACAGGCGGATTGCCTGAGGTCAGGAGTTTGAGACCAGCCTGGCCAACGTTGTGAAACCCTGTCTCTAATGAAAACACAAAAATTAGCTGGGCATGGGCCGGGCGCGGTGGCCCATGCCTGTAATCCCAGCACTTTGGGAGGCCGAGGCGGGTGGATAACAAGGTCAGGAGATCGAGACCATCCTGGCTAACACGGTGAAACCCCATCTCTACTAAAAATACAAAAAATTAGCCGGGCGAGGTGGCAGGCGCCTGTAGTTCCCAGCTACTTGGAGAGGCTGAGGCAGGAGAATGGTGTGAACCCCGGGGGGCGGAGCCTGCAGTGAGCCGAGATCGCGCCACTGCACTCCAGCCTGGGTGAAAGAGCGAGACTCCGTCTCAAAAAAAAAAAAAAAAAAAAAAAAAAAATTAGCTGGGCATGGTGGTGGGCGCCTGTAATTCAAGCTACTTGGGAGGCTGAGGCAGGAGAATCGCTTGAACCTGGGAGGCGGAGGTTACAGTGAGCCGAGATTGCACCATTGCACTCCAGCCTGGGCCACAGAGTGAGACTCCTTCTCAAAATAAATAAATAAATAAATAAATAATAAAGATTCATTCTACTTATTCATACATACCCTGCCTCATCCCAAAAAGGGATTGTAGAAATACACATAGTAAGTACAATAGTATTTATTTCTCTGTGGAGAAAAATATTATAGAAATAAAAATAATGTTAAACTTACAAAGACTCTAATGAGTCTATTTTAACCTCAGCCAGTCTGTTTTAAATAGTGTCATGAATTTCTGGGGCCTGATTCTATCTTTTCAGATTTTGTTTATTTGCTAAAAGTTTCTTTCATTATACCCACAGTTTTTTCATGTTGTTCCTATTACTATTATTATTTTTGAAATAGAGTCTTGTTCTGCCACCCAGGCTAGAGTGCAGTGGTGCAAACTTGGCTCACTGCAACCTCCGCCTCCTGGGTTCAAGTGATTCTTGTGCCTCAGCCTCCTGAGTAGCTAGGATTACAGGAGTCCACCACCATGGTAATTTTTGTATTTTTAGTAGAGACAGGGTTTCTCCATGTTGGCCAGGCTGGTCTCAAACTCCTGACCTCAGGTGATCCATTTACCTTGGCCTCCCAAAGTGCTGGGATTACAGGCGTGAGCCACCATGCCCGGCCTCATATTATTTTTAATTGACACAGAATAATTGTACATATTTATGATGTTCAGTGTGATATTTCCATTCATGTGTACAATATGCAATGGTCAAATTATGGTAATTAGCATATCCATCACCTCTAACATTTGTCGTTTCTTTGTGTTGGAAGCATTGAAAATCTGCTCTTGGCCAGGCGCGGTGGCTCAAGCCTGTAATCCCAGCACTTTGGGAGGCCGAGGCGGGCGGATCACAAGGTCAGGAGATCCAGACCATCCTGGCTAACACGGTGAAACCCCGTCTCTACTAAAAAAATACAAAAAATTAGCCGGGAGCGGTGGCGGGTGCCTGTAGTCCCAGCTACTCGGGAGGCTGAGGCAGGAGAATGGCGTGAACCCAGGAGGCGGAGCTTACAGTGAGCCGAGATCGCCCCACTGCGCTCCAGCCTGGGGGAGAGAGCAAGACTCCGTCTCAAAAAAAAAAAAAAAAAAAAAAAAGGAAAATCTGCTCTTGTAGCTATTTGAAAATATACAATAAATTGTTGTTATAGTGCTGTAGAACACTGGAACTTACTCCTCCTATCCAGCTAGTACAACAGTATTTAAAATAAGTAAGTGGGTGAACTGAGGCTAAACCTTGAGATAAGGTTGATGCACAAACTGTATATCCTGAGATCCAGATCGTCTACTAGACATGGCCTGCAGAGTTGGCTTTCAGCTTCCTAAGAGCACTCGAAGCAAGAAGGGGAAATGATTAATGATACAATTTGGAAGGTCCTTATAATGTGAAAACAAACTGGTGGTGCAGGAGAAACTCAGTTTTTTTTTTTTTGGCCCCAAGACCTTCCTTCCATGGGTCTTCACAAAGAGAATTTAATGTTAATTAGCAGTATTCCCTGTAATAAATAAGAGTATCTGATTTATTACACTGTGCCTCTGTGTAGACAGGTGACACAAAGCCAGTGCTTCATTTAATAAAAACAGTTTGATAAATGACCATAAAATAGATTAAATTATATTCTCTAATATTACAATGGTGCTATGAAAATTAACAGAGACTGGGCTGGGCACAGTGGCTCACACCTGTAATCCCAGCACTTTGGGAGGCCAAGGTGGGCGGATCACCTGAGGTCAGGAGTTGGACCAGCCTGGCCAACCTGGCAAAACCCCGTCTCTACTAAAAATACAAAATTAGCAGGGCGTGGTGGCGGCCACCTCTAATCACAGCTACTCAGGAGGCTGAGGCAGGAGAATTGCTGGAACCCGGGAGGCAGAGGTTGCAGTGAGCCGAAACATGCCATTGCACTCCAGCCTGGGTGACAGAGTGGGACTCCATCCCAGAAAAAAGAGAAAAAGAAAAAAATAAAGAAAGAAAATCAACACAGACTGGTTACATGCACCCTGTGATAAACTCATTCATGAAATTTTAAACCTACCAAGCAGTGTCATGGTAAATGGAAATTCTACGTGTAGGCCAGATGGAGAAAGAAGCACTTTCTATGACTGTTCTAAAGAAGACCCCAGGGAGGAAGTATGGTCTTTATGAAGCACTTAGGAAAAAGAGCTTAGCACTTTGGGAGGCCAAGGCAGGAGAATCACTTGAGCCCAGGAGTTTGAGGCTGCAGTGAGTCTAATAAAAAAAATTACACATAATAAAACAATTAGCCAAACATGGTGGCACATGCCTGTAGTCCCAGCTGCCCAGGAGGCTGAGGTAGGAGGATCGCTTAAGCCCAGGTGGTTGAGGCTGCAGTGAGCCGTGATTGCACCATTGCACTCTAGCCTGGGCAACAGAATATCTCAAAAAGAAATAAATAGTCTTATCTTTTTTTTAAATAACAAGTTTGGAGAGTTAGGAGAAATTTAAAGTAAAACAATGAAAAAATAAAGGCTGGGCACATGGCTTACGCCTGTAATCCCAGCACTTTGGGAGGCCGAGGTGGGCGGATCACTTGAGGTCAGGAGTTCAAGACTAGCCTGGCCAACATGGCAAAACCCTGTCTCTAATAAAAATACAAAAATTAGCTGTGTGTGGTGGTTGGCACCTGTAATCCCAGCTACTCGGGAGGCTGAGGCAGGAGAATTGCTTGAACCCGGGTGGCAGAGGTTGCAGTGAGCCAAGATCGCGCCAGTTCACTCCAGCCTCGGCGACAGAGCAAAACGCCGTCTCAGGAAAAAAAAAAAAAAACCTGTTTGGAGCCGTCAGTAATTTTAAGTATGTAAGGGAGTCCTGAGACCAAAAAGTTTGAGAAGCCCGTGTTAGACATATGTATACCATAGACTGTGTTGGTACCGTGCACCAATTATGCTACACAAAGCAGCTGTGGTTCCTAAGAGCAAAGACATACTACCATCACCCACTGGATACACACCTACAAATAAATGTCCACAATTATTCCAAAGAGTATTGACACCTCTGTTTATTAATGTGTTTATACAACAGATATTTATTTAGCACTGAGATTAGGGCTGTTTGATAAAATAGAAAAGGCCTCTGCCCTTGTGGAGCTTATTTCTAATAAAAGTGCATCACAAAATCAGAAAAGATGAATAGTTACAGTTGGTATTTGTGACTCTGGAATTGGTAGAAAGAGAACCTCTGAGGGAATGAATCCTGTTCTTCACCATGGGCCAAGCACTGTGCTGAGTGCATGTGTGCATTATTTAATTTATATAATAATCCTGTCTAGTACACAAGGTCATATATCTTTATAGGTGAACAAATGGAAACTCATAGAAGTTAGATAATTTGTCTGGGTTGCCAGCTAATAAGAGATAGAACCAGGATTTGTGCATTTTTGTAACACCCTTGTTCTAGGTAGCCTTTCTATTTTAAGGAAGCAAACGTCTCGTTTAACTCTCCATCATCCATTTTTGAGACAGGGACTGGCCTTGCCATACTTACCTATTGCAAGGTAGCTTTTGGACCACGTTCTTGCAAAGGTATAGAAACTTTCACATCCAGGTTGGGACTCTTTCATTGCAAAAGCAGCCAGGGGCATCTACAAATGTGCTGTGCATACTGAATGCACAAAAAGTGTGGTTGGGAACGATGAAGAACCCAGTTAACTGGGAAAGCCCCCCTCCAGGGATGCTGACATGATACTGAATGCCAAGAAAATATCCATGGCAAGGTCTGTATTCTTCCACCATCTTTGTGCCACAGCCAGTTAAGATTTCAGATTTTTCCTTCATTGCCAGAGCAGACGATTGTGAATTATCTCCTAGAGGAGACCTCTCTGGACCTGTAAAAGGTTTTAATTTGGACCTTTACTGGGATGGTAGGTTCAATCTAGGAGAACCTTTGGATTCAAAGCCAGCCAGTCTCCACTGCTTGGGGTTTTGTGGCACCTGCCATGGCAGGTATTTCTGTTCCCATAGGAGCCTCCTCTGACCAGTCTGGGTACCACCTCCCGTCCTCTCCCCACCCTCCCAGATAACTTGCACCATCATCCGCCAGAAAGACATTGTGACATATGGCCGTGCTTAGTGGTGACAGCTTTGTGTATTAACCCCTATCAAAAAACAGTACAATCCTGGAATCTTTCAGAAGTTTGAGGAAGTGGAAATAAGTCTTTCATTTTTTTTTTTTTTTTTTTTTTTTTTAGACAGAGTCTTGCTCTGTTGCCAGGCTGGAGTGCAGTGACATGATCTCTGCTCATTGCAACCTCTGTCTCCTGGGTTCAAGTGATTCTCCTGCCTCAGCCTCCCAAGTAGCTGGGATTACAGGTACCCGCCACCACACCTGGCTAATGTTTTGTATTTTTAGTAGAGACGAGGTTTCGCCGTGTTGCCTAGGCTGGTTTCGAACTCCTGAGCTCAGGCAATCTGCCCACCTCGGCCTCCCAAAGTGCTGGGATTACAGGTGTGAGCCACCATGCCCAGCCAGAAATAAGTCTTTCTAAGTGGAGAGCACACACATACACACTCACAAATAAACTTCATTTTAGGATGGAATTTGGTCCTCTCCTTGCCAGATTTTTGACTTACACCCGCCTTGACCTATATCATTGTGTTGTCTGAAATACCCATTATGCGCGCAATGGATGAAGCATAAAACTACCTGTTTATGCTGGTGGTGGCTGAATATGCAGAAAGGAGCACCATTTATCCTACATATGAGTTCGCAGCGTTCTGTTTCCCCAGTTTCCTCTGGGTGGTTTCTTCTGTTGAAAAGCCCCTTACTTGGCCGGGGGCGGTGGCTCACGCCTGTAATCCCAGCACTTTGGGAGGCTGAGGCGTGTGGATCACGAGGTCAGGAGATTGAGACCATCCTGACTCACACGGCGAAACCCCATCTCTCCTAAAAATACAAAAAATTAGCCGGGCTTGGTGGTGGATGCCTGTAGTCCAGGCTACTTGGGAGGCTGAGGCAGGAGAATCACTTGAACCCAGGAGGCAGAGGTTGCAGTGAGCCAAGATCATCCCACTGCACTCCAGCCTGGGCGACAGAGCCAGACTTAGTCTCAAAAAAAGAAAAAGCCCCTTGCTCTACCAGGCATGGTGGCTCACACCTACAATCCCAGCACTTTGGGAGGCCAAGGCGGGTGGATTACCGGAAGTCAGGAGTTTGAGACCAGCCTGGCCAACATGGTGAAACCCAGTCTCTACTAAAAATACAAAAATTAGCCAGGCGTGGTGGTGGGTGCCTGTAATCCCAGGTACTCAGGAGGCTGAGGCAGGAGAATTGCTTGAACCTGGGAGGCCGAGGTTGCAGTGAGCCAAGATCACGCCATTGCACTCCAGCCTGGGAGAGAGAGTAAAACTCCGTCTCAAAAAAAAAAAAGCAAAGCCGCTTATTCTAGTTAGCTTGTCAACTAAGCCCTCTCCCTGGGTGTGTGATGTTTCTGCCTCTCTTCTTCCTTCCTGTGGCTTCGCTTTACAGCATTCAGATAGCTATAGCAGTCTCGGCTGCACATCTCTTCTCCAGTGGATCATCCCCTCTTTAACTTTTGTCCTGTTAGCTTGGTGACATTTTTGTACATTAGAGGGGCAGGCAGAAAAACAACAGCTCTGTACTTAGAGCCATTTCTCCATTTTATCCCAAGGTGCTCCTTATCACTCTAGTTTAAATAACAACCTTTCTCCGCCTTTCGCAAATCTAGTGTCTTGGTGTACATTTAGGAAAAAGAGGAATGGCATTTAAGCAGCTTCTCATATCCAGCCTGGCGTTCCAGCAGCCCTCTTCTTCCCATCCTTAAGGTGGGGCCCACAGGGAGGGTGGGGTTCAGAGCTGTCTGAACAAATCAAGTTCGATTTGTTGGTCTGTTTTAACCACAACACCTTTTAAGAAAATTAAAATCACTATTTCAAGTAGGGACTAAGTCGGTAGAGGGACCCCTCACTGTTGTGATTTCTGGGTGTTGGCAAATGGTACTGCATCATTTCACTGTCCACAATGGGGACTCAGGATTGGTTCATTCTAGGACCTTGGGTGATTTAACCTCTCCGAATCTCTTTTCTGTCAATGGGGGCCGACTATCTGCCTCGAAGGGCAATTGCAAGGGTTAAATGAGGTCACTTGGGCAAACCACTTGACTCAAAATTGAGTCAGGGCTCTCAGCACATGTCAATTTTTATTTGTTTCCAACTTCATAATCCAGATTTATTGACAATGCAATGTTTTGTTGCTCTGAAATTCACTATAAATGGGTTAAGGAGGGCCAGGCACGGTGGCTCACGCCTGTAATCCCAGCACTTTGGGAGGCCAAGGAGGGCGGATCATCTGAGGTCAGGAGTTCGAGACTAGCCTGACCAACATGGAGAAACCCCGTCTCTACTAAAAATACAAAATTAGCCGGGCGTGGTGGCACATGCCTATAATCCCAGCTACTTGGGAGGCTGAGGCAGGGAATCGCTTGAACCTGGGAAGCGGAGGTTGCAGTGAGCCGAGATCATGCCATTGCTCTCCAGCCTGGGCAACAAGAGCAAAACTCCATCTCAAAGGGTTAAGAAATGAAGAGACTAGGTCTACAAGGGGTATCCTTAGCTTAGAAACAGAAGGAAAACAAAGAAGAAAAAAAACAGCCAGAACACCTAGAAAGACCCAAGGTGGATGAAAAGCCCCAAGGGATATGCAAGCCTGGGGGGCCATCTGGGTGGTTTGCATCCTAGCCCGCTGGCCTTGGAGGGGCTTTCCTGTCTTTCCCTGATTTCTTTCACTGCCGAAGAGGCTGCCCTCAAAGGCTGGAGCAGTTGGCAGAGTTCCAGGGATCCGTACCAATGCCATGCCTCCTGATGACAGAGCGGAGGCTGGTGATACTAGCTCACAGCCATGTGGCCTTGGCCTTGTCCTGCCTCTCTCTGACAGATGCTAGCATCAGTGGATGCTTCTGAGTTTCACATGGAAGACTGCTGAACTCTCAATTCTTGGGGTCAGGAGGTCTGAATCTAAGTCTCAGCTCTGCTTAGCTTTGCTGCTCTGAGTAGCTTTGGACTTTCAGCAAGTCACACATCAGCTTTCAGAATCCCAATTTCCCAATTTATTAAATGACTGTTAGACTCATTTAATAGGTGGGCTCTGGGTTCTTCCCCCGCTGGCGGGTATGCATTTTGAAGTCACCTCCCCAGGCCTCCTTCAAGGCA
The DNA here is from genome assembly GCF_009828535.3 of Hylobates moloch. Classification (NCBI taxonomy): domain Eukaryota; kingdom Metazoa; phylum Chordata; class Mammalia; order Primates; family Hylobatidae; genus Hylobates; species Hylobates moloch. Next base: position 6,711,552 of record NW_026652295.1, read on the forward strand.
GCACCACCTTTCAGGGTCAGTACCTAAGGCACAGTCCCCAACTACCAGCACCTCTCAGACTCTGATCTGATTTTGAAAAATTGTAGTTTTGGAAGCCTGATGTCCACAACCATGACCGAGGTTGCTCAAATGACTCTGATGAGTTTCTAGCACACCCTACACCCTGGCTGCACCCACAGCGACCCCCTCAGCCCAGCCTTCCTCGGCTTCCATCTGTGCGCCTGCTCCTCTTCCCCTGCACCATCTGAGAATTAAAGACGCATTCTTAATGAATCTTTCACTTTCAGTGTGTTCTTCCTGAATGAGTCGTAACTTCCATTTTTTTCTAGCTTCGCTCTCTGATCTCAAGGGCCACATCTAACAGAATTCACGTGTTCAATACAAAAAAGAAAGAACAGGAGGTTTCCACATCTTTTTATTAATCAGAATGACTTCAGTTTACATTAAATGTCCCACACAGAATTCCTTTAGAAGACTAGAACTGTTCATTAGAAAGTGAAAGTAGCTGATAATCCATTTTTAAATATGAGGGGGAAAAAAATACTGGCAAGTCATTTAAACATTTTTCCCCTGGTAACTTAGAAAAAAAAAGCACAGTACTTTAATTTTGTCACCTTTTCTTTTTCCCTCCTTTTGCCCACAATAAAGATGTCATAGAAGCTTTTCCATTCGTGCTGGACTCCTTAGGTTGGAGAAATAATTGGCTTTTCCTTGAGAGAAGGGTAGTGACAGACTGTGTCTGAGCTATTCTCTTGCAAATCCCTGAGGGTACTGAATAACAAAGTCTGTCTAGCTTCCAGTCTGCAACTCTTCTCACTTTCCTTTGAACAAGGGCAGTAAGTTGCTCTTTTTCTGCCCAGCTCTGGCACTGAAAAAATCCAGTAGGTGGCCAAAGAGCCTTTAGAAGACTAAAGGCAGCTTCAGAGAGCCATTGGACCAGATTTTAAAAAGAAAAGTGTGCTTGTATCTTTGTATTGCAAACAATGCTGGAGGAGCTGAATGGTGCTTCAGACCTTGGGCTTAAAGACAGGTGACTTATTTAGGCCCCTTACAAATGGGCATGTTTGACTATAGCTAAATTAAGTTCTCAAAATAATCCCTGAAACTGGAGCTCCGACTGTTGAAGCAAGCACTCAGGGCAGACCTCTCTGGCGCACTCATTTTCACCTTTCATTTGTGACATGGTGTCATCCTTCACAGCTCCACAGAAAAGCTCCTCCAGTGTTCTCTGAAACAGGAAAGAACTCTGTCTGCACCAGATGAGCCAAACCCCTGGAGTTCCATGGGCTGAGAACTTTGCCCTTCATAAATTACTTTTGTGAAAAGTTCTAAGCTGAGGAGATTGCAATATAGAAATTGTTCTGCCTTGTTTTATGGTTCCAGCATTCGGTTTCCTGTGGCGTCCCGTGGTCTTTGGTTTGAGTCATGAGAAGAAGCCTGAGAAGCAGGTATCACCCTGCTCTCAGCTAGGTATGTAGAACTGGCTGCAGTGCCGTGGACATCCCGTTTGCCCAGCCACAGCTGTGTGCTGTATCACTGGGATGTTCTGAGTGCAAGGTGCATCTTTGAATGAAATACTAGATGTGACTGGTGCCTTCAGCAGTCATGTGGCAATTTTTTTTAAATTGTGGCAAAATATAAATTACATACAAATTGAGCATCTTAACAATTTTTAAGTATACAGTTCAGTGGCATTAAGTATATATATGCACAGTGTGATACAACCATCATCACCACCCATTTCCAGAACTTTCTCATCTTCCCAAACTGAAACTCTGTACCTATTAAACACAAACTCCCCATTCCCCCACCCCCAGCCCCTGGCAGCTGCCATTCTACTTCCTGTCTTGTTAAATTGGAGTACTCTGGGTACATCATATAAGTGGAATCATACAATGTTTTTCCTCTTGTGACTGGCTTATTTCACTGAGCTAATGTCTTCAAGGTTCATCCACTTGTAGCATGTGTCAGAATTTCCTTTCTTTTTAGGGCTGAATAATATTGTATTGTATGGATAGGCCACATTTTTTGTTCATCCATTCATCTGTTGACGGACACTTGAGTTGCTTCTCTGCCTTTTGGCTGTTGTGAATAGTGCTGCTATGAACATGGGTGCACACACGTCTCTTCAAGTCCCTGCTTTCAGTTCTTTGGGGTATATATCTAGAAGTGGAATTGCTGAATCATATGGCAATTCTATTTTTAATTTTTGAAGACCTGCCATACTTTCCATAAAGTCCACACCATGTTACAATCCCACCAGCAGTGTTTAGAGGTTTATATTTCTCCAGAGCCTTGCCAACACTTGCTATTTTCTGTTTGTTTGTTTTTTGTTTTTTTGTTTTTTTGTTTTATAATAGGCACCTGATAGCTGTGAGGTAGGGTCTCATTTGGACTTTCTTGCATGCCCCCATACTCTTTTATTATAGATTTATAAGAGTATTAATATCTAGTACTCCTTTCTATAGTTCTTTAGCAAAATTTTATTTGCTATTCTCATCTGCTTGTTTTCCTCAGATGTACTTGGGAATTATTTTTGTTATATTTCTCCCTGTACAATATTTTATCCAGTTAGGGTTTTGATTGGAGTTGCATTTAAGATATAAATTAATGTAGAATGAACATCTTAAAAATAAAATTTTGGTCTTTCTATCTAAATCTTCCTTCATCTCTCTTCTTATATGTATGTCTAGGTTATTGTTTTTCATTTATTCGTTGTAGACAAACCTTCCTGAATTTGTTGCTTTGTGAATGAGGTGTTAAAATTGTATTTTTGTAATGGTTATTGCCTTCATATAGGAGTGTGTGTGTGTGTGTGTGTGTGTGTGTGTTTGTGTCTGTGAGTATGTGTTGTAACTGTCCACTTTACAGAGCAAAGCAATAAGATATTCAAAAGAACACAGTCTTTGTAGTCAGTCAGACTTGGGTTTGAATCCCAGCTCTGCTACTTAGCAGATGCATGACACTGAGAAAACTTTAGTATGGTGTTTTACATACAGGAATTCAATAAATAATGGCTACTACAGTTAAATAATTTCCATTAATTTCCTTGAATTTTCTGGTTACACAATGATGTAATCTGTAATTAATGATAATATTAACTTTTTCTTTCCAATATTTAAATCTCTCACATCCATTTCATGTCATATTGTATTCACCAGAAAAACTTGTAGGAGAATACTCTACAATTCTGTGAACATATTCATTCCAGGGGAGTTTTATTCTGATTTTAAAAGGAATGCCTCTAGCTTTTTACCATTAAGTATAATATTGACATAGCTTGAAATTGATACTTTTTATAGGTTAGAGAGTGTATTTCAGTTCTTTCTTTTTAAGTATTTTTAAATTAGAAATCAGTTATCTTGGAAGATTTATACAATTATAACAACTTTATTTGTAAATTATAGTATTAATGTTACCTAAGAAGAAAGAGATGTAGGATCAATCCTATCCGGTCTGTGTGAAGTCTTTATTTTATTTTTTATGTCACTGACTTCAGGCTCATGAGTGAAGCACTTTTTTTTCTTTTTAGACTGTTCATTATGAAGTGGATTTGCGTGTGTGTGTGTGTGTGTGTGTGTGTGTGTGTGTGTGTGTGTGCTTCGCTTTCAGACCCTCATGAATTTTTTTTTCATTTGTGAAGTCTTTATAAGTATTTTTTAGGGATTTGAATATGGAAAGGAAATTAATTTAATTTGCCTGGGGGTGGGTTTTAGGTGACATCTTCCTTTTACTGGCCAAACCACCAGTTTCTTTCTGTTATAGAAATTAGTACCTTACTTTTATATCTGGTTTGTGTCCTACAGGCACATTTTTATCTTTGATTCCCATGTATAATGCAACTATGGAATATTTAAGTTTTAAGTCAGGGGGGCCCAATCCTTTGGTGTCCCTGAGCCACATTGGAAGATGAAGAATTGTCTTGGGCCACACATAAAATGCACTAACACTAACAATAGCTGATGAGCTTTAAAAAAATTGCAAAAAAAAAATTCTGATAATGTTTTAAGAAAATTTACGAATTTGGGTTTTTTGTTGTTGTTGTTGTTGTTGTTGTTTTGAGACAAGTCTCGCTCTGTTGCCCAGGCTGGAGGGCAGTGGCACGATCTCAGCTTACTGCAATCTCCGCCTCCCGGGTTCAAGTGATTCTTCTGCCTCAGCCTCCCAAGTAGCTGGGATTACAGGCATTCACCACACACCTGGCTAATTTTTGTATTTTTAGTAGAGATGGGGTTTCATCATGTTGGCCAGGCTGGTCTCGAACTCCTGACCTGAAGTGATCCACCCGCCTCGGCCTCCCAAAGTGCTGGGATTACAGCCGTGAGCCACGCGCGCCCGGCTGAGTTTATGAATTCATGTTGTGCTTCATTCAAAGCCGTCCTGTGGCATATGTGGCCTGCAGGTCACGGATTGTATAGGTTTGTTTTAAGTAATTCTATAATTTTAAACTAGTTACTCTTCTGGTTAAAGTTTATTAATATTTTAATAATAACTGTTTTCTTGATATAAAAGTAATATATTAACTGGGTGCAGTGGTGCACACCTGTAATCCTAGCACTTTGGGAGGGCCAAGGCAGGTGAATTGCTTGAGCCCAGGAGTTTGAGACCAGCCTGGGCAACATGGCGAAACTCTATCTATTAAAAAAATACAAAAATTAGCCAGGGCTGGAGCAGTGACTCACGCCTGTAATCCCAGCACTTTGGGAGACCGAGGCGGGCAGGTCACCTGAGGTCAGGAGATTGAGACCACCCTGACTAACATAGTGAAACCCTATTTCTACTAAAAATACAAAAATTAGCTGGGTGTGGTGGCACACACCTGTAATCCCAGCTACTCAAGAGGCTGAGGCAGGAGAATTGCTTGAACCCAGGAGGTGGAGGTTGCAGTGAGTCGAGATTGCACCACTGCACTCCAGCCTGGGTGACAGAGTGAGATTCAGTCTCAAAAAAGATTAAAAATTAAAATTAAAAAATAAAAACAGCACATACAGTTTTGTAAGATGCTTTTTTTCTCTTACTGTATTTTGAAAATTCCCAGTTTCAAATAGCCTTACACCTTATGATTGTTAATGGTTACCATGTCATTTCATCATGTGAATACATTTAAATTTATGTTCCAAAAGTCTGTTAGTAGACATTTAGCTTGTTTCCAGTTTTTCATGCTGGCAAATAATCTAATGACAATCATTCTTATGTAAATATTATGTATCTCTTTAAGATAGTTTCTAGAATTTTTTTCTTCTTAGGAGTGGCTGACTGAGTTATACATTTTTATTTTTCATTCTTTTTTAATGTATTTATTTGAGATGGAGTGCTGGAGTGCAATGAATGGCGCAATCTCGGCTCACCGCAACCTCCACCTCCCAGGCAAGCGATTCTCCTGCCTCAGCCTCCCGAGTAGCTGGGATTACAGGCATGTGCCACCATGCCCAGCTAATTTTGTATTTTTAGTAGACACGGAGTTTCTCCTTGTTGGTCAGTCTGGTCTCGAACTCCTGACCTCAGGTGATCCACCCACCTCAACCTCCCAAAGTGCTGGGATTACAGGCGTGAGCCTGGCCAAGTTATACATTTTTAAGAATGTATAATCCTGGTTGGGCATGATGGCTCACGCCTGTAATCCTAGCACATTTGGGAGGCCAAATTTGATAGAAGAAAAAAAATCTTACTACCTGTTTTAATTTGCGTTTCTTTGAGATTGAACATTAAAAAGGTATTTCTTTAGTATTTATATGTCTTCTTTCATAAATTATTCCTTCTCATCCTTTGCTCATTTTGCAATTGAGGTGTTATTTTCCATGTTGATTTGTAAGAGCGAGTAGAGCATAATAATTAAGATCAAAAGCATGGAACTCAGAAAGTTTTATGTTCAAATATCTGTTCTGCTGCTTATTAGTGATGAGACCCTGGGCATATTACTTCATAGCCATTTGGTGTTTGTTTCTTTATTTTCAAAAGTAGAGCTAGGCTGGGTGTGGTGGCTCACGCCTGTAATCCCAGCACTTTGGGAGGCCGAGGCAGGTGAATTGCCTGAGGTCAGGAGTTCAAGATCAGCCTGGCCAAAATGGTGAAACCCCATCACTACTAAAAATTCAATAATTAGTGGGGTGTGGTGGTGCGCGCCTGTAATCCCAGCTACCCAGGAGGCTGAGGCAGAAGAATCACTTGAAAGCGGGAGGTGGAGGTTGCAGTGAGCTGAGATTGTGCCACTGCACTATCTCAAAAAAAAAAAACAAACAAATTGGGCTGGGCTCGGTGGCTCACGCCTGTAATCCCAGTATTTTGGGAGGCTGAGATGGGCGGATCACCCAGTCTGGAGATGGAGACCATCCTGGTTAACAGGGTGAAACCCTGTCTCTACTAAAAATACAAAAATTAGCCAGGCATGGTGGTGCGTACCTTGTAATCCCAGCTACTCAGTAGGCTGAGGCAGGAGAATCGCTTGAACCAGGGAGGCGGAGATTGCAGTGAGCTGAGATCGCGCCATTGCACTCCAGCCTGGGTGACAGAGTGAGACTCCATCTCAAGAAAAAAAAAAAAAAAAAAAGTGGTACTAATTGTACCTCCTTTATAGGATTATGATGAGATATTTTATGCAAAGTGCTTAGCATGTCTTATACCCAATCAGGGATCAATAAAGTGAAGCTTTTCTTATACTGAGGCTCTTAATTAATTCTGTCTGTAAATATGTTTTTTCCTAGTTTGTAATTTCCATTTTAATTTAACCTATAGTAGTATATATAGGATTATGTAAATGAAAATACATACCTTTTCTTTTGTGGTTTATTTCTTTTTCCTCAAAAACCCTTCCACACCATTAAAGATCAGATAAATATTTACCTACTTTTGTTCTGGTTCTTATTTTTTTTTTTTTTGAGAAGGAGTATTACTCTGCCTGCCACCCAGGCTGGAGTGCAATGGCGTGATCTCGGCTCACTGCAACCTTTGCCTCCTGGATTCAAGTGATTCTCCTGCCTCAGCCTCCCAAGTAGCTGGGATTACAGGCACCCGCCACCACACCCAGCTAATTTTTATATTTTTAGTAGAGACGGGGTTTCACCATGTTGGCCAGGCTGGTCTGGAACTCCTGACCTCAGGTGATCCGCCTGCCTCAGCCTCCCAGAGTGCTGGGATTACATGTGTGAGCCACCGTGCCCACCCTGTTTTGGTTCTTTAATCATTCATATTTTACATTTAGCTCTTTAATCCACTTGAAGTAACTGTTTTGTTTTTGTGAGAGGGTCTGGCTCTGTTGCCCAGACTGGAATGCAGTGGCACAATCTCAGCTCACTGCAGCCTCCATCTCCCGGTTTAAGACATTCTCCCACCTCAGCCTCCCGAGTAGCTGGGACTACAGATGTGCAACACCATACTTGGCTAATTCTGTGGGGTTTTTTTTGTTGGGGTGTGTGTGTGTGTGTGTTTTTGAGATGGAGTCTCACTGTGACATCTAGGCTGGACTGGAGTGCAGTGGCCTGATTTTGACTCACTGAAACCTCTGCCTCCCCGGTTCAAGTGATTCTCCTGCCTCAGCCTCCCAAGTAGCTGGGAATACAGGCATGCACCACCATGCCTGGCTAATTTTTGTATTTTTAGTAGAGACATGGTTTCACCATATTGGCCAGGCTGGTCTCGAACTCTTGACCTCAAATGATCCACCGCCTCTGCCTCCCAAAGTGCTGGGATTGTATTTCTGAAAGAGGTGGCGTTTTGCCATGTTGCCCAGGCTGGTCTTGAACCCGTGAGCTCAAGCAGTCCTCCCGCCTCAGCTTCCCAAAGTGCTGGGATTACAGGAGTGAGCCACCGTGCCTGGCCTGGAGTAAGTTTTTTTGTTTTTTTCTTTTATTCTTTTTGGGATGAAATTTTGCTCTTGTTGCCCAGGCTGGAGGGCAGTGGTGTGATCTCAGCTCACTGCAACCTCTGCCTCTCAGGTTCAAGCAATTCTCCTGCCTCAGCCTCCCAAGTAGCTGGGATTACAGGTGCCTGCCACCACGCCCAGCTATTTTTTTGTATTTTTAGTAGAGACAGCATTTCACTATGTTGGCCAGGCTGGTCTCGAACTCCTGACCTCATGATCTGCCTACCTTGGCCTCCTAAAGTACTGAGATTACAGGCATGAGCCACTGCGCCCAGCTGTAAGTTTTAATCTTTAGTGCAAAGTGGGTATTGGGTGTGAATTTTTTTCCTCTAAAATTGTTCCACATATATTGACTAATTTTATTCTTTCCCCCACTGATTTGAAGTCCCATTGTACCATACACCAAATACTTCTGGGTTTTCTGTTTGATTCCATTGCTCCACCTGTTGTTGCACCAGCACTATACCATAGTATATAGTATGTGTACAATATGTACATTCCAGCTTTATCACAGGATTAATATCTGGAAGCATTCATCCCCTCTCCCCTCCACACCATCTCTTGTTCTCAGAATTTACAGACTTGGATTACAGCCTGATCAGGATTTAAATTTTTCTGTCATTCCATACAGTGCACAGAAAGAACCTGGGCTGCAGACTCAGAGGACTTGGATTCCAATCCTGGCTCCACCACTTAGCAGCTATTTAAATTGTGCATGTTATTCTCTGTAAACCTTGGGTTCTTTATTGAAATAATCCTGTGAAAATCAGCACTTAACCCAAGTTCCTCTGAAATAATGGGACCAAATTGACAAACCATGGAGTCACATCACTCAGGTTTACATATTTCTGCAAAACAAGCCATTGTTGGCCGGGCACGGTGGCTCACGCCTGTAATCCCAGCACTTTGGGAGGCCAAGGCGGGCGGATCACAAGATCAGGAGATCGAGACCATCCTGGTTAACACGGTGAAACCCCGTCTCTACTAAAAAAAATACAAAAAATTAGCCTGGCGTGGTGGCGGGTGCCTGTAGTCCCAGCTCCTCAGGAGGCTGAGGCAGGAGAATGGCGTGAACCCGGGAGGCAGAGCTTGCATTGAGCCAAGATTGCGCCACTGCACTCCAGCCTGGGTTACAAGCGAGACTCTGTCTCAAAAAAAAATAAAAATAAAAAATAAATAAGCCATTGTTCGCCAGGCGTGGTGGCTCATGCCTGTAATCCCAGCACTTTAGGGGGCCAAGATAGGTGGATCACTTGAGCTCAGGAGTTTAAAACCAGCCTGGGCAACATAGTGAAACCCTGTGTCTACCAAAAATACAAAAAATTAGCCTGGCGTGGTGGCACGTACCTGTAGTCCCAACTACTTGGGAGGCTGAGGCAGGAGAATTGCTTGAACCCGGGAGGCGGATGTTGCAGTGAGCTGAGATCATGCCACTGCACTCCAGCCTGGGCGATAGAGTGAGACTTGGTCTCAAAAAAAAAAAAAAAAGGCAATTTGATGTAACCTTAACACTTTTATTGGTTTAAAATACGTGTATTTGATTGCAAAATATGACTATTAAGCACCTCATTTTCTTTTTCTTCCTTTTTTTTTCTTTTGTATAAATGTAGGGGGTACATACAAGTGCAGTTTTGATATATGGAAATATTGCATAGTGGTGAACTTTGGGCTTTTAGTGTAACCATCACCCAAATAGTGTACATTGTATCCATTAAGGAATTTCTCATTCCTCACTCCCCTCCCACCCTTCTGGGTCTCCAGTATCTATTATTCCACACTTTACGTTTGTGTATACACATTATTTAGCTTCCGCTTATAAGTGAGAACAAAACATCTAATTTAAAAATATATAATATGAAGGGCTGGTGCAGTGGTTCATGCCTGTAATCCAAGCACTTTGGGAGGCCAAGGTGGGAGGATCACTTGAGGCTAGGAGTTTGAGATCGGCCTGGGCAATATAGTGAGACCCCTTCTCTATAAAAAATTTAAAAATTAGCCAGGTGTAATGGTGCATGCTTGTATTCCTAGCTACTTGGGAGACTGAGGCAGAAGGATCGCTTAGGTCCAGGCATTTGAGGCTGTAGTTGGCTACGATCAGGCTACTGCACTACAGCCTGTGTGACAGAGTGGAACCCCATCTCTGAAAAAAATATATATGCACAAATATATTTTGCATATATATGTACATATTATACATATATTACATATGTATAATGTGTACATATATTACATATATACATATACATATGTATATATTGTACGTGTGCATGTTGCATACGTGTATCTTTCACATGCATACATATTTTATATATATGTATTATACATACACTGTAATACATCTATATGTATATACAAGGTGTATGTATTTGTATGCTTATGTATAGTATATATACAATTATGTACATAGTATATATACATATTATGTATATACACACTAAAAAAGTATATATACAATACTTTTTTTTGTTGTTTTTTGTTTTTTTGTTTTTGAGATGGAGTCTCGCTCTGTCGCCAGGCTGGAGTGCAGTGGTGTGATCTCTGCTCGCTACAACTTCCGCCCTCCGGGCTCAAGTGATTCTCCTGCCTCAGCCTCCCAAGTAGCTGGGACTACAGGCACGTGCCACCACGCCCAGCTAATTTTTGTATTTTTAGTAGAGACAGGGTTTCACCATGTTGGCCAGGATGGTCTCTATCTCTTGACCTCCTGATCCGCCCGCCTCGGCCTCCCCAAAGTACTAGGATTACAGGCATGAGCTGCCATGCCCAGCCTTACAATACTTTGTATACTATATATACTATAAAAAAAGTATATATACAATACTATGTATACTATATCTGCATCGTGCCTGGCCAAACAGCTGAGATTTTATTTCTGCACACTTCTGGGGACTGGAAGTCCAAAATCAAAGTGTGGACAGGGTTGTCCATCTCCTGAGGCCTCCCTTTTTGGCTTGCAGATGGTTGTCTTCTGTGGCCTTATGTGGTCTTCCCTTTTTTATTTATTATTTATTTTTTTGAGACGGAGTCTCACACTGTCACCTGGGCTAGAGTGCAGTGGCACGATCTCGGCTCACTGCAACCTCTGCCTCCCAGGTTCAAGCGATTCTCCTGCCTCAGCCTCCCGATTAGCTGGGATTACAGGCACACACTGCCACACCCAGCTAATTTTTTGTATTTTTAGTAGAGACAGGGTTTCACCGTGTTAGCCAGGATGGTCTCGATCTCCTGACCTCGTGATCTGCTCCCCGCGGCCTCCCAAAGTGCTGTGATTACAGGCATGAGCCACCGTGCCTGGCCGTCCCTTATTTTTGTATCTGTGTCCTCATCTCCTCTGATAAGGAGACCACATTGAATCAGGACCCACCCTAAAGACTTCATTTTACCTTAATCCCCTCTTTAAAAGCCCTTTCTTGGCCAGGCGCAGTGGCTCATACCTGTAATCCCAGCACTTTGGGAGGCCGAGGCGGGTGGATCACCTGAAGTCAGGAGTTCGAGACCAGCCTGTCCAACATGGTGAAACCCTAGCTGGGCATGGTGGTGGGCACCTGTAATCCCAGATACTCAGGAGGCTGAGGCAGGAGAACCACTTGAGCCTGGGAGGTGAAGGTTGTAGTGAGCCTAGATCATACCACTGCACTCCAGCCTGGGCGACAGAGCAAGACTCCGTCTCAATCAATCAATCAATAAAGGCCCTCTCTCTAAATACAGTCACTTTCTGAGGTCCTGGGGTTTAGAACTTCAACGTATGGGTTTTGGGGGACACTTCAGCCCATCACACCTACGGTAAAGCTGGGGTCATCTGTTGATTACCTGCCTCTTCCCCTCTTCTAATCTCTAAGACACACCTCCTTCACAAAAACCTAAGTAGCTGCTCCATACTTTTCCTCTCACCCCCTCTGCTTCCTCATTTTCGGAGACAAAACCATCTCTGTCAAGGACCAAGTCCTATTCTGGCTTCATATCTGCTCCACCTCCTCAGCCCAGTGATTGGGATTTCTGCTCCATCTTAGAGTCATTGGGGTCTGCCCCTCAAGGGCTCTGACCCTGTGTCTCCCACCCTCACCCCTCCTGCTTTCCCTGCACCTGCTTCACCCCCCTGCCACCCCTCCTGCCTCCTTCCACATCTTCAGGCCCCCCAGCCACTCCCAGTTCTCAAGGTCTCAGCCCCTTCCTGCCTTATCCTCCTGGCTCCATTTGGACCTGGACACGCCCGCATTGGCACCCAATCACATTCAGAAAACTCTGGACATCTTCTGTGGCTCTTCTGGACACTTTTGTGTCTGCCTTTCTCATTCGAATTTCCAGCTGCCAGTCAACATTCCCATTGTAAGTTTCCTCCCTCTGGGTGCCCATAGCATTGAAAGGAAGCTGAAACAGCTGGTCTTCCACCACCAGTTCCTGCCTTCTTCTCTCCTTACCCTCAGCCCGGGGCCCCACCCCTACTCTCCTCAATGCTGCCTTACACAGTCAAGGCCAGCAGATACCTTTTCTCACTAATATTTCTCAGTGTGTTCCTACTATTCTTTCCCCCTTCTCTCTCATCTTAGAAGATGAAGTATTCCTCTTTTCCTTCCTAGGCTGATCTCTGCCTTTCCTCCTGTGCCATAGACTCTCTCTCACCCCCTTCCAACATTGTTTCATACATCTCTATATGATCCCTCTCTGGGTCTGCATTCCTTTCCTGTTGACATAAATTGTTTGGGTAGTTTAACCCTTCTAAAACCCCTTCTCCACATTCTGATACTCATAGAGATAATTTTTTTTAAGAGATGGAGTCTTGCCATGTTGTTGCCCAGGCTGGTCTTAAACTCCTGGGCTCAGAGATCCTTCTGCCTCAGCTTCCTAAGTAGCTGGGATTATAGGTGTGCACCACCACACCCAGCTCCTAGAGATAATTTCCAAGGCACTGGGGAGCAGGGCTTCTCAACCCCGACACTATTAACCTTTGCGACCAGATAATTCTTTGCTGTGGAGGGCTTTCCCTATGCAGTGTAGTATTTTAAGCAGCGTCCCTGGCCTCTACTCACTAAATGCCATTTGCACATTTCCCCCAGCTTGTGACAGCCAAAAAATGTCTCCAGACATTGCCAAACATACCCTGGGGGTCAGAATCACCTGGTTGAGAACCACTGGTGTAGACACGGAAAACGTGGACTCTACTGTGCTAGTCCGTCTTTAGCCTTTTGCTATGCTAGGCATGTTGGAATCTAGGAAATACCCAGCTACAGCTTCGGAAGTTATTCTGCACATATGGAACGTAACACCGGGAGAACAGAAAGAGATTTGTACCTTATGTTCCTGTGAGGGAGGGGTGATTATAAACCAAATTAGCAATACTTAAAAATGTGCACTCACTTATCCTTCTAATTAAATCCTTGTAAAACAACTGCACAGACAACAATGGCCCTTCTGCAAAACTCCAATCAAGAGGGTTTTACTGAGATTAGTCAAGACAATTAAGTAGGTTTTTTTTTTTTGAGATGGAGTCTCGCTCTGTCGCCCAGGCTGGAGTGCAATGGCTCAATCTTGGCCCACTGCAACCTCCGCCTCCCGGGTTCAAGCGATTCTCCTGCCTCAGCCTCCCGAGTCGCTGGGATTACAGGCGCACGCCACCACGCCCGGCTAATTTTTGTGGTAGATATTTTTTATTTTTTTATTTTATTTTATTTATTTTTTTTGAGACGGAGTTTCGCTCTTGTTGCCCAGGCTGGAGTGCAATGGCTCGATCTCGGCTCACTGCAACCTCTGCCTCCCAGGTTCAAGCAATTCTCCTGCCTCAGCCTCCCGAGTAGCTGAGATTGCAGGCACGCACCACTACGCCTGGCTAATTTTGTATTTTTAGTAGAGACAGGGTTTCCCCATGTTGGGGCTGGTCTTGAATTCCTGACCTCAGGTGATCCGCCCACCTCAGCCTCCCAAAGTACTGGGATTACAGGCGTGAGCCACCGTGCCCGGCGGTAGATATTTTTTAAATTAGTAAACTATTTAATTCTTAATAGGCTAACAACAGCAACCATGACAGTGACAATAAAAAAGTGTGGGCTCCAGGGTCAGGGTGCCTGGTTTGCATCTCAGTGCTACCCCTTCCCAGCTGGGAGATGTTGGGCAGTTGAGGAACCTCTCTGCTTCAGTTTCATCAGCTGCAAAATGGGGATGGTGATGGCACCCACCTGAGTGAGGGTGGAGGGCATAGAGCCAGACTATACGGAGGAGGCCCTGGAGCAGGGCCTGGGCAGAGTCAGCCCTTCAGTAAATGCTGACTGTTAATGGTCATTGCTATTGTTATTTTTCTTTCTTTCCCTTCCTTTCTCACCTAAGTTTACCCCAGAGCAGGGCCTTCACTTCCTCTTCTTCTACTCACTGTTTAACCCCTTGCTTTCTGGCCCCTGCCTACCATGCTCACATGGACTCACTTTCTCAGCTCTCAGCCTTTGTTTCTGCCACTTGCCTTGGTTTCTCTTTGTTTGCTTTTTGCCTAAGTTTAAGGGGTATGGGTGCAGTTTTGGTACATGGATATATTGCACAGTGGTGAAGTGTGGCCTTTTAGTGTAACCATCACCCGCATGATGTACATTGTACCATTAAGTACTCTTACCCCTTGCCACCCTCTCACCCCTCCAAGTCTCCAATGTCTATTATCCCACATTCTGTATGGTTTCTCTATGTTTTAACACTGTGGGCCACCTTTTCCCTTAGCTGTTCTGCTTCTTTAGAGGCAAAAGAGAAGGAGCTCTTATCACTCCCTCTTCTTTTTCCACTGAATTGCAGGCATTTCCTTGGGTGCTGCCCTAGCCTTTCATTGTCCATGGTCTCTTCACCTAGATGTGTCTTTAGGCCTCCCTTCTGAGTTCCCCTCCTCTCCAATTCCACAAGTCGCACCCCCCTCCACGACTCATGCCACTGGTGAATGGACCCACCCTCTATCCAGTTATCTAAGGCCAAGCCCAGAGAATCGGCCTTCTTAAACCCACGACTTCTCACTCCACAACCAACAGGGACCAAGCCTTGAGGATCTGGCCCCTTGACATCTCCTGTCTCTGGTCCTTCCTGCACTGCCATGGGTCACGCTAACTGCTGCGGCAGCTTCACCTCTTTTGTTGCCACACACCTAGTCAGTGCTCCAGGCGAACTATTTCCTTTTCTCTTTTTTTTTTTTGAGACGGAGTCTCGCTCTGTGGCCCAGGCTGGAGTGCAGTGGCGCAATCTCGGCTCACTGCAAGCTCCGCCTCCCGGGTTCACTCCATTCTCTGGCTTCAGCCTCCCGAGTAGCTGGGACTACAGCCGCCCGCCACCACGCCCGGCTAATTTTTTGTATTTTTAGTAGAGACAGGGTTTCACCATTTTAGCCAGGATCGTCTCGATCTCCTGACCTCGTGATCCGCCCGCCTCGGCCTCCCAAAGTGCTGGGATTACAGGCGTGAGCCACCACCCCCGGCCCGTTTCCTTTTCTCTCACACTCAGTTGGTCAAGTTCTGTTGATTCTATGGCCTAATTATGTCCCAGATGAATCCATTCCTCTCCACCTCTACAGCCAGTGCCTCTTCCACTCCTACAGCCAGTGCCTCCCTAGGTCTTTGTTCTTGCTTAACTAAATTCTTCTATTACTATTAATTCCTAACTCCCCCTCCTGCCTCGTCCTGCCATCCTCCAGACCATCCTCCACGGTACCCTCCTCCGTGAGCCCTTTCACGGCCTCACTGCTGGATAACGTCCAAGTCCGCTGTGCGTAGCACTCTTGGCGATCTGGCCCACTGGCTACTCCTGCAGCCCCATCTCTGGCTGCCTCCCCTCCTCCCTCTGCTGCTCCAGCTCCAGAGGGTGGTATTTGCAGTTCAGGAAACTGACCTTGTTTTACGCCTCTGTGCCCTTGTGCTTGCAGCTCCCTGCCCACTCTGGCTGGAGTGCCCTGCCCCCTCCTCTCTGCCTGGGGACACCTACACAGCTGTGAGGCCTCATCCAAGTGGCCTTCTCCAGCATCCACACCTTTTTTCTTCATGATCCTCTTCCATAGCTTAGCTTTGTTTTCCATTTATTTCTACCTCCAGGCTCAATATCACCTACTCTGTCACCTTCCACCTCAAATGGGTTCCCCTTCTCCCTGACTTTCTCATTTTTGTCCTTCTGTCAGCTACCTAGCTAAGACCCAGGCATCATCTTGGTCCTGATTTCTGCACCTCACCCCCCATCCCTTGTTCCCCCTCCATTACGGGTCTACTGGTTGCTTCTCTGTGAGTTCTTCCTCTGAAGTGCTTCTTGACCTCCTCACCCTAGTTCAGGCCCTTGGTACCTAAGCTTTTCCACGGCCAATATTCAGAATTCTTCGTGGGACAGGCTCAGCTTATTTACCTTTTAGTCTCATCACCCATCTATTCCTGTAAATGTTATATTCAGCCAAGCTGTAATCCTTACTGGTCTCCGAGTGGGACCCATAATTTGTTACAATGGTGCTCTTGCATCCGCTGCTGTTTTTAATTCCCAGTTTTCATCTACTGAATTTCTAGTCATTCTCCATGGCCCAAATCCATTACTTTCTCTTCCATGAAGCTTTCCCTGATCACTCTTCTTAGAATTGATCTTGGCTAGGGGCGGTGGCTCACACCTGTAATCCCAGCACTTTGGGAAGCAGAGGCGGGCAGGAGTTCAAGACCAGCCTGACCAACGTGGAGAAACCCCGTCTCTACTAAAAATACAAAATTAGCTGGGCATGGTGGTGCATGCCTGTAATCCCAACTACTGAGGAGGCTGAGTCAGGAGGATCTCTTGAACCCGAAAGGCAGAGGTTGCAGTGAGCCGAGATCGCACCATTGCACACTCCAGCCTGGGCAACAAGAGCGAAACTCAAAAAAAAAAAAAAGTTCAGCCAGGCCAACATGGTGAAACCCCATCTCTACAAAAATACAAAAATTAGCTGAGCATGATGATGGGCGCCTGTAATCCAAGCTACTCAGGAGGCTGAGGCAGTAGAATAGCTTGAACCCAGAAGGCAGAGGTTGCAGTGAGCCGAGATCGAGCCATTGTACTCTAGCCTGGGCAACAGAGTGAGACTCTGTCTTAAAAAAAAAAAAAAAAGAAAGAAAGAAAGAAGGAAAAGAAAAGAAAAAAAGAAATGATCTCTGCTAGGCATAGTGGCTCACACCTGTAATCCCAGCACTTTGGGAGGCCGATGCGGGAGGATCACTTGAGGTCAGGAGTTCAAGACCAACTTGGTCAACATGGTAAACCCCATCTGTACTAAAAATACAAAAATTAGCTGGGCATGGTGGTGGGTACCTGTAATCCCAGCTACTTAGGAGGCTGAGGCAGGAGAATTGCTTGAACCCGGGAGGCAAAGGTTGCAGTGAGCTGATATTGCACCACTGTACTCTAGCCTGGGCAACAGAGTGAGACTATCTCTCAAAAAAATAAAAAGAAAAAAAGAAAAAAAAAAAGAAGTGATCTCTTTGCTCTGAACTCCTGGATTTTGTATGTATTTAATTTTTTTTAATTATATGTGAGACTACGTCTCAAAAAAAGTGATCTCTTTGCTCTGAACTCAATTTTGTATGTATTTAATGTTTTTTATTGTATGTTGTTTTGCATGAGGATGCAGAGATTAGATTGCAAGCTCTTTTAAGGCACAGATTATAAATTACCCATTTTTGTGTCAGTTCTCCACTACAGAACCTAGCACAATTCCATATACGTCTATACAGCTCAGCTTTTAGCTTACATACCATTTAAAATGTACAGTTCAATGGATTTTTAGTATATTTAGAGTTGTGCACCCTAACCACAATCAATTTTAAAACAT
Source organism: Hylobates moloch (assembly GCF_009828535.3). Lineage (NCBI taxonomy): Eukaryota > Metazoa > Chordata > Mammalia > Primates > Hylobatidae > Hylobates > Hylobates moloch. The sequence continues at coordinate 6,729,200 of NW_026652295.1, forward strand.
TTTAATTTTAATTAATTTTAATTTTTTTGAGACAGGGTCTCACGCTGTCACCGAGTCTGGAATGCAGTGGCACAAGCATAGCTCACTGCACCCTTGATCTACCAGGCTCAAGTGATTTTCCGGCCTCAGACTCCCAAGTAGCTGGGACTATAAGCATGTGCCACCATGTCTGGCTAAGTTTTTAATTTTTTTAAATTTTTCCTTGAGACGGTGTCTTGCTCTGTCGCCAGGCTGGAGTGCAGTGGTGCGATCCTGGCTCACTGCTATCTCTGCCTCTGCCTCCCGGGTTCAAGGGATTCCCCTGCCTCACCCTCCCGAGTAGCTGGGACTACAGGCACACACCACTACCCCCAGCTAATTTTTTTTTTGTATTTTAGTAGAGACGAGGTTTCACCATGTTGGCCAGGATGTTTTTATTTTTTTTCTTTTTTAGGCAGAGTCTCGCGGGAGTGCAATGGCGCGATCTCAGCTCACTGCAACCTCCGCCTCCTGGGTTCAAGCGATTCTCCCGCCTCAGGCTCCCAGGTAGCTGGGATTACAGGCACCCGCCACCACGCCCAGCTAATTTTTTGTATTTTTAGTAGAGACGGGGTTTCACCATGTTGGCCAGGCTGGTCTCAAATCCCTGGCCTCAAGCGATCCTCTGCCTTGACTTCCCAAAGTGCTGGGATTACAGGCAGGAGCCACCTTGCCTGGTCTACATTGTTGTTGTTGTTGTTGTTTTGTGAAGGGGAAGCAAGATACTTCTTATATGGCAGAGTGAGAGGGAGTGAGAGAGTGGGAGAGGGGGAGGGGGAAGGGGAGAGGTGGAAAAAGGAGGGAGGAGGGAGGAGGTGGGGCGAGGGGTAGTCTGGCCTACTACATTTTTAGCATCCCAAAAAGAAACCCACACGTTAGCAGTCAATCCCCACTTCTCCCTAGTCCTCAGTTCTAGGCAACCATTAATCTACTTTCTTTTTTTTTTTTTTTTTGAGACGGAGTCTCGCTCTGTCGCCCAGGCTGGAGTGCAGTGGCGCAATCTCGGCTCACTGCAAGCTCCGCCTCCCGGGTTCACGCCATTCTCCTGCCTCAGCCTCTCCGAGTAGCTGGGACTACAGGCGCCCGCCACCACGCCCAGCTAATTTTTTTGTATTTTTAGTAGAGACGGGGTTTCACTGTGGTCTCGATCTCCTGACCTCGTGATCCGCCCGCCTCGGCCTCCCAAAGTGCTGGGATTACAAGCGTGAGCCACCGCGCCCGGCCTAATCTACTTTCTATCTCTATCAATTTGCCTATTCTGGACATTTCATATAAACGGAATCATCCATTATTTGTCCTTTTGGGTCTGACTTCTTTCATTTAGCATAATGTTTTCAAGATTCATCCATGTTATATCATGCATCAGTACTTCATTCCTTTTGATGGTTGAATAACAGTCTATGTATGGCTGTATCACATTTTGTTTATCCATCCACCAACTGATGAATATTTGAGTTGTTTCCACTTTTTGGCTATTATGAATAGTGCTGCTATGAATATTTGAGTACAAGTTTTTGTGTGGATATATGTTTTCATTTCTTGTTTATGTACCTAAGAGCGGAATTGCTGGGTCATATGGCAACTCTATGTTTAACATTTCGAGGAACTGCCAAGCTATTTTCAAAGTGGCTGCATCATTGTACATTCTCACCAGCAATGTATGAAGGTTTCAATTTCTCCATACTCTCTTCAACACTTATTGTCTGTTTATTATAAACATTCTAGTGAGTGTGAAGTGGCATCTCATCATGGTTTAGATAGCATGACTCTTGAACAGGTGGTTTGACTGCCAAGTTTATTAATTAGCTAGAAATTAGAAACACAGGGCCCAGCATCATGATACTCCAATTTTTAAAATATAACGTAATAGGCTGGGCACAATGGCTTACACCTGTAATCCCAGCAATTTGGGAGGCCGAGGTAGGAGAATCACTTGAGCCCTAGAACCTGAGACCAGCCTAGGCAACACAGCAAGACCTCCTCTCTACTAAAACTGTTAAAATTAACTAGGTGTGGTGACATGCACTGTAGTCCCAGCTACTTGGGAGGCTAAAGGCGGAGGATCACTTGAGACCAGGAATTCAAAGCTGCAGTGAGTTGTGATCCCACCACTGCACTCCAGCCCGGGCAACAGAGTGACGCTCTGTCTCAAAAAAAAAATTATTAAAAAAAGTTGTAGTAAAACTGTTTTCAATCTTTTTTGTTGCCAGTATTTTCTAGATGGCATTATACAGGTGGCAATTTGTCATGAAAATTCATATAGCATTGGAGATTTGCTAAATTATGCATAAAATTCCAATTTTGATATTTTTCCTATTCAAAACTTATCCCTGAATGGGGAGACCAGGAAATGCTAGCTCCTGAATCAGAGACAAAGTGAGTAAATAAAGTAGCATTCCCCACAGGGCCCTTCCTCTGCCCTGGTTGGAACACATCACAACTTAGAAACACAAGACACCTATTCTATGATGGCAATGTGAACTATTATTCCTGTCTAGAGACCTGCCCATCTCCTCCACGACTGGCCTGTCTTCAAAAAAGCATTTGATAATACATTTGGGGGCGGCGGGGTTGGGGGAGGCTCAGAAAAATGCAACCGCTAAAATTTCTCTGGATGGAGTTTTCTTCAGTAAACAGTAAACCCTGGGAAACATAACAGGTTCCGAAAACTTAATTTTGATGGCTGAAAGTCAGAGAAACAGCCAGCTGAATCAGCTCCTTCTTGGGCAGTGGTTTAACCTACTTATCTCATATCAGACCTAATAGTCCAGCTGCTTTTCCTTGGTTCTAAAGAGTTCTATTCTGGCCAGGACCCATCCCGAGACAGACACTTCTGTCTGCAGCCCTGAAAACTAGAGGTCAATGGAAGGGTCAAATTAAAGGCCCACAGTTGGGCTTACAACTCTCCATGGTGTTCAAGCCTTCTCAGAGGAGCTGGTGTGGTGGAGCCAGGGTCAAAGGTCATAGTAAATAGAAAGTAGCCAGCTTTCTGCCTGCATAACATCATCTTGCCTAACCAGACTCAAACGCTTAATTCTACTGTAGTACTCTTTGGACATTCTTCTTTACAACTAGGGGGGCAGGGGGGTGTTTATTTTCAACAACCACAATCATCCTTATCTTTCTGAAGATGTTTCCAAAGGCTGAGAACAGACCCCTTTCAGAACCTCGGTAGGAGAAGTATTAACAGTTGGAAACATGTCAGCTGCTTTATGGAGGAAGCACAACCCAGGCCTGGTTTCTCTGGGCTCCGTGATAACTTGGGGCAAGGCAGCCAGTGCGAAGCGTGGTGGCAGGAGCTGGAGAGATGGAGAGCGACTCGGAGAAGGGCCCCTGCTTTTCAGAGTTGAAACAGGAGCCCTCTGAGAGAAAGAGATACTGCGTGTGGCTTCTCTGAAGCCTTAGAGGGCGACGTGGATGACACAGCATCAGCCATTCCATCGCGGAGTGGGGACACAGTGGCGGCAGGAGCCGTCCTCAGCCCCTGGCGGCCACGCAGTTCCTCGCCGAAGCATCCTTTGTGGGGTGTGGGTAAGGGAAGGGGACCAGAGTCGGGTCGGAGTTGAGTTTGTTAGACGGCGAGCACGCTCAGGGCGGCAGCCCGAGTAAGAAGGATGGCCCCGGGAAAGAAACGGCTAGAAGCTAGGGGCGGGGTGAAGCGCCTGCTCCTTAATCTCCTGCCCCATCATCCACTCGCCCCACCTGTATGCAGAGCGAGGACCGCGTGGAAAGGAAACGGCGCGGGCGGGGCTCCCCCTCGCAGATGCCTCGGAGACCCAGAGGGGCGGCGCCAGGCCAGGGCCCCGAGCCCTACGTCCCCCATCCCCCCCAACCCCAGCGCCTCCGAGGTGCCCCACTCGCAATTCTGGGGCATCACCGTGTCTCCCCCGCCTCCGTTAAAATAGTGAAACAAACTGCGGAGTGAAGTGATGGAAAGCCGGGGGCGGGGAGTCGCCCGCGGCGAGGGGCTGCAGGGGAGGGGGTGCGGTGGCCGAAGAAGGTGGCCGGCGAGCAACGGGACGAATGGGATCGCACTCAGTCGCGGCCTCTGGGACCCTTCCCCTCGGGCAACCCGGCCCTCCTATGGCCCAGGGCGCTTTGGGAGGGCGTAGGGCAAACCTGGGGCTGCGGTGGGGGGTGGGGAGGGGACTCTACCTCCATCCATCCCAGGATGGCAACTGTGGTCATCCTGCTAAAGTCGGGGCGGGGGCGGCGGTGGGGACAGGCGGGTACCGCGGTCCTCCCCCTCACCCCCCCAGTCCGAGCGCCGCCGCCGCCGCCGCCGCGGCCGCTCAGTAACACGTCCCCAGGAGACTCGCAGGAGCAACACGTGATGTGTCTACTTATCAGGGTGAGAGGGGGAGAGCGAGACTCCGAGCGTGCGGGCGAGGAAGCTGGGCGGGGGGCCGAGACGGGGGCCGGGACGACGGCTGGGGCGCCGGGGTCGCCAGCTCCTCGCCCACCTCCCTCCCTGTGGGAGAAGAGGAGGAGGGGAAGTGACTGCGGAGTTGATGAACTTTGCACATCCAGAAACGCCATTTTGATTCCTTTTCCGGAACAAGTTTGCATCTCTCCTCGGTCTCTCCCTGAAGCCCACCGGTCCCCAACGCATCATGCCTGGGAGCCAAGCGTCCTGCCCGGCCGTAAGTACGTGCCCCGGGTTCCGACTCGCGGTACTCCGGCGGCAGCGAGACGTCTGGGGCACAGCCTGAGCGACCTTTTAAAGAACTTTGGGGATGGGGAGGGTGAAGTCTGCAGAGCGCGTTGTACTTTTGAAACTCGGTGTGTCCCGGAGCTGGGGACCCGCACGCCCCACTCCGCGCAGCGTGCGCTCGGGCCGGCACGGCGGCCAGGGATGAGCGGGGCAGCCCTCTCCCCTCGGGCTGCGCGCCGGGCCGTTCCTCCTCCTCCTCCTCCTCCCTTTCCTCCGCTCTTTTCCCTTTCCCGAGCCGCCGGCTCTGCCAACCAGCTCCCAGCGCGAGCCGCCGCAGCGCCCCGCCAGCAGGACCTGATGCGCATCCATATTAGCCGTCCGAGCGCAGGAATCCGGCCCGACCCGCGCCGCCGAGTTTATTTTTAACCAGCACCGCCGGGACTCGGATGGTGCGCGCACCGCCGGCCAGAAACATCTTCCCAGCGCTACTCTCCATCTTCCGCCCTCTCTCCCTCGACATCCTCCCCCCCATGTGGGAGGGGAAACTTTTCTCCTACATACTTTCGAGTCCCTCTCGGGCCGGGAAGCGCTGAGATGACGGCGCCCGCCCTCCCGCCGCCGCCGTAAGGTATCCGGGGGTGCCTGCTTGGGGGTGCCTTCCCGGGGTGCTCGCGCGGGGGTGCCTGCTCGGGGCTGCTCGGTGGGAGCATCCGCCGCGCCCTGCTCTGCGGACTTTGATCCACCCGGGCGGACGGCGCCGGCCGGGAGGGGGCCGCGGGCAGCCCCGCGCCCTCGCCGGGTCCCGGCTGGCGGTCGTGGTCACGCCGACCACCGCCCCGGGGGGCCAGGGGAGGAGGGGACCGGGCCCTAACTGTGCGGGCACGTATTGTTCCCTCGTCCTTCCGTTGGCGGGGTGCGTGTTTTCGTGGGAGCCCTCGGTGTGGAGCTAGCCTGCCTCGCGGGCGGGGGGGGGGGGGGGGGGGCTCGGCGCCGTCACGAGCACAGGAAGGAGGCCGGGAGCATCCGAGGCGGGGCCGGCCGCCTGGGCCCGCTCCGCCGCCCAGCTGTGGAGCGCGCTCGGAAACTTTTGTCCGCCGCCCGCTGGACCAGTTTTTCGCGAGTTCTGGGGCTTCCCTTCCTCCTCCCATCCCGGCCCCCAGCGTCTAGCTGGGTGGGGGGAGGGGGCCTGTTGCTTCTCCCCCCCAACTTCCCGCACAAGCCTCGGGCCGGGCCCCCCGCGCCCCCTCCCCGCTCGCGGTCTCTTAGGAAACTGCGACCTTAATGGTTGCTAAGGAGCAGGGGAGGTCCTTCCCGTCGCCGACCCCCTCCCTGGGAAGCGGCGTGTTTTCTGGACCGGGCCAAGGGCGCGTCGAGGATGTGACCTGCTCCGCGGCCGCGCGTGAGTGCGGGGCGCGTCGGCCGAGCCCACCGATGGGCGAGGCCACCTTTCTCTCCGGGCGGGGCGGGGAGCTGGGGGACGCGGGGACCCCACGGGGTGCGGGCCCGGGCCGCTTGACAGGCGCCGCGTGCAGCTCGCGCCCCTAGGCCGCCGTGCATCCGTGATGGGTTATAAAAGAGGAGGAAAGTATTTCTCCTTGCTCAGCAGATTTGCCCTCCCTCGCTCCTTACTGGTTAGGAGATAGAACGTGAGCCCAGATCCGGACGAGCAGTTCACATTCCATTACGAAATTCTACACGGCTTCAGAGCCAGCAGCAGCACACATTCGGGGCGCTTTGGAGGGTTTTCTTCTTTTGAGGATGCTCCTGCTGCTGCTGCTTGTGATGGTGGTGGATGTGGAGAGAGACAAAAGGGTGAATAAAAAAATATAACGTTTTGGTATGTTGAAAAACCTGTCCGGGGGTTTTCATTAGTAGAAAATTGAACTCTCTTAGAGTTTAGATTTAAGCTTAGCTCTTTAAAAGCCAGTGGAAATAAAGTTTGCCTGTTGAATGGTGTTGCTGGAAATAGCGAGGAATTTCTGTCTTAAGAAGACTTGAAATGATTTCTGCAAAGGCAGAGTTACTAGTGCATTTCCATTATTTTTGATATTTTTTTCCCCTTTATATAGGTAGTGGACCCTGCATGTGTGCGAGTTGATTCTGAAATAAGTTTAATGGAAGTGGAAGGTGGGGAAAAGAGAACTGCCAAGAAAAGAATGTGGTTTAGTTTTGTTTTTTCACACCCATGAAAATAATCCTCTAGATTTGGTGCTTTTTCAAGTAGGCAGGTATAGTTTCTAAGGCATATTTCAACCCGGAAGTCTGAGTTAGATAGAGGCCAAAGTGTTGGCTAAAACCTCTTTGAAAAACAAACGTTGAGTTCTGTACTATCTTCAAGAGTCCACAGAACTTTTGAAGGAATGGGCTCGAGCTACTCTACAAGTAATTTATACAAAGACGGATAACTAATTTTAGGGGTGGTGTGTGTGTTTGTGTGTGTTTACCTCTGCCCTTTGGAGGGAGCCTTCTGGGTACCCGCTGATGGGTCCTGCTTTGATGTGCTTTGAGCTTTGGTTACACTGATGAATTAAACATTTGAATGGCTTTAATCAAGTTTTAAATGTGTTAAAAAAATACCTTTCCCCCATTTTTACAAAAGAAAGGGAGAGAAGAACTCTTTGATTTAGTTATTTGCTTAGCTTGTGCTCCATTTTAGGTTAATGAACTTGCATTGTCTTTGTCTTAAAACTACTGCTAAACTGGTTGCATTTTAGAATGTCTTGTTTTTAAAGAGGATTTGCTGGATGTGTAATACTCTTTAAGAAATGCTGCTGATGCTTACTGTTATGTGGAATATCATTCTCTGGGTTTTTCTAGATACTGCTTTATTTCTCATCAGAAAATCAGACTCTAAGCCCTTATGGCAGACAAGTGTTTGTTATGTGATGGGGAACATGCGTCTTACTGAGCTGGTACAGGTGGTGCATCCATTCCTAACTAGTTACATCACCCAACAAGCGACCTTTTGATTGAAGGGTCTTTTAAATTTCTTCAGGCAGACTCCAAAGGCCTTATTTGTATCCAACACAGGTACAGCATGTTGAAGGAAGAAAATAAACCTACACATATTAGTCCAGCATCTGATCAACAGCAGTTTATTGGTTACCTGCTGTGTGCCAGGCACTGTACCGTGTAGCTGCCTTAGGTCGTTTTTGCTCTTCAATTTTGAACTGTTGCGTTATTCCACTTCTGAGGTCAGTTAGGAAGTCTTTGCTTGCTATCTTATGCTCACTTGCTAACATCATTTATCACCTTCAGCTAAGGAAATGTCCCAGTTAATGAAGTTTTAAAATGCTACCCTTTTTGGATTTTGCAGGGCATAATTAATATGAATTTAACTCCTATAAGAATTGGTTAAATATATTCTTTGGAAACAGAAGTGAATTCTTTTGATGTTTCTATTCATTATCCTTCTGAAAAGTAGGTGGTGCTTAGAAGGTCATAGGATAAGGGTTGCTAAGCAGCTAAACAGAAGGATGCTAAAATTAACCGAAGCATTTTTGAAAGGGAGTCATTCCCTGTTTTACATTATTTACTAGGCTTAATTAATTTCTGATTCTTCTATGTCCTTTGACCTGGGGAGGTAGGATGTTAAAGTTTGTTTTGGTTGTGTTATTATATTTAAATAATCTCTTTCTTTTGTAAGTGTCTTTAATTGAAGTTCAGTACTCTATGACCAGCCTTGTGGTGTCAGATGGCAGCTTGTCTGGTGGACTTCTTGACTATTACCAATGTGTTCAGGTTGAACCTTCCTGAGGATTTGTGTGTATCGTACCCTCTTATTTCTAGTATTAATAACTGATTCCTTGGTTTGTTTTGGAAATTCTACATAATCCATAAAGTTATGTCTTTTATTCTGCATCAAACAGGTTTGTATTCAAAGATAGAAATGCAATTTAGTATCAATAGAAAGTATGCAATGTAATCTGTCCTGATAAGGGGACAATAGCTTTCTTTCCCGCTTTACTGAGATTACCATTCCCTTAGATTAGGTTTTGATAGGGCTCCTCCTCCATTTCATTCCACTTCGCTGGTGCAGTTTATTCCGCCCAGTTCATAGATATCTTTTTAAAAATAATTATATTAGGTTCAGAGTATCTTTGGAAGGACTGGCCAAATGTTAGAAAACAAAAATAGGTGTGATGTACATTACATTTCTGCCATAAGTATGTTCAAGTATCTTGAAGTTTTTCATTGAGATAAAATGGTTGAAATCTAATTGAAGCCATGATTAGTAACTACCATCTCTTGGTTGAATGGTAAGCCTGTTGTAAGCCAAAAGTTTCCCTGCTTCAAGGTTAATTTGTGTACATCTGACCTATTGAACAGGCAGTGTTGAGTCATATTTTTTATATCCAAATACAATTAAGAAATTGATAAATGAATTTTCTTTCTGTTTCTTTTCTCTCTTTCCTGATTTAGAGAGTGATTTTTGAGTAGAGGTAGCCATGGCACTTTTCAAAGAGCAAGGGTCAGACAGCGATTTCCACACGGGGGCGAGGGTTGCAGGGACCTCCCCTTATATCAAAGGTAAAAAGTACACCATATGAAACCCAGAGGGAGGCATACGGTGTGCTCTCTGAAATGCATCACTTATTTTTAATTTCCCCCATTCCCATAGAAGGCAGAATACAGAAAAGAAAACTACTGATGTTTTCATTACTACGGAGGTAAAAGAATGAGGAAGGTGGAGAGGGGTTTTTCCTTTTTTGTTAGCAGTCCTGTCGGCAGTGTCATCGACTGTGCTCCGCTCAATTTCTCTTGTCACGTTCCCTGGTGTTCATCGTGGTCTGAACTGCAGCCGATTGTAGCTGGGGATTGCACTCTGCCGTTGGCAGTGGCGGGTTGGGGTGAAGCGGATAGGGAGGAGCAGACTGGTAGCGACCGGTGCATCTTGTTTTTGGTGGGACTTCAAGGGTACTGAAGTTAGCCTGTCTGCCCATCAGTAAAGGTGGCTGCCTGTGAATAGGTGCTTCAGACAAAAGCAGTGGGAGAGGGTGGAGACTGTTTGTTCAGTGTGATTCAAGCAAGTAATGCTAAGAGAATTCGAAAACCTCTGTAAAGTCCCAGGACTGGGTACTGACTGCTCCTGCAGGGATTCACCTAAGGGCTTGCAGACATCATGAGGGTGGGTGGAGAAAGAGAATGAAAACCCCCACAGGCATTGTCAGACAGCCAGACGGAAGAGAAAACGTCTCAGTGGGGGTAATCAGATAAAGCTTTTAAATGCTCTATTTGTTTTTCTCTAGCTTGCTTGGTATTTCATCTCTTTCCCCCTTTTCAGAGACTATGGGATAGGATTGTTATGAAAGTGTGTGATACTTCTGGTGGTTTAATCACTTTAAAATTTTTCTTTTTCATTCAGATATACCTTCTAGGACTTAGTTGATTTCACCCTGCTTTTGTGGAGGCCTTTAGCAAAGATTCCAAGTTTATGCTTAGAGGAACACTGTGAGAGTTGGGTGGGTATGTTGACCCATTTTACAGCTGCGCCGTGGTTCACCCAGGGGCTGATAAATCAAACTTGGAACCCAGAACTCCTAACTCCAGCCTAGCCCTGTAGAACCGCTGCTTTTTAGAGTCAGCTTGACCTCAAGAGGACTTAGCAGCATTAAATATATACTGCCTATTTATCTCCATGTGTATGGTGTGTGGTTTTTAAATAAGACCAGATCCTTTTCAAAATAAACCTAATTGAGTTTGAAGGTATAAGGAAATTTTAAAAAGCACTTTTACTCTTGGTAGTATTTCTGTTGATGAATGTGATGATACGTATCTTTTTAGTAGCCTTTCTACCTCATGAGATTGTTGTAAGGATAAAGTAGATGTTCCAGAAAGTCAAAATCTGTAAACGGAAGAACGTGGTATATTTTGAGCTCAGGAAGCTTTGTGGGTATCCATTCTGGATTTCCTTTCCAGAATTTTGCACACCTCCATTACCTTAGTCAAATTTTGCCTAGGAGTTTATGTTCAAATTGGGGAAATGCAGCACTTTGTTTTTGTTTTTAGTGCTGGGAGACTAACAGAACTATCAAATTCTTCTTAATGTGGTTCACTTAGGTGAGGCGGAGACTTGCTGTCACCCAGGATGGAGTGCAGTGGCACAATCTTGGCTGTCTGCAACCTCCACCTCCAGGGTTCAAGCGATTCTCCTGCCTCAGTCTCCTGAGCAGGTGGGACTACAGGCACACACCACCACGCCCAGCTAACTTTTGTATTTTTAGTAGTGACAGGGTTTCACCATGTTGATCAGGCTGAGTGAGGGATGAGTTTTAAGGAAAAAACTGATGACAAGCTTGGGGCTTACTCTTTGAAGAAGTGGTTCTCAGCCTGGTGGTTTTGCCCCCAGGGGACTTTTGGCACTGTCTGGAGACATTTTTAAGTGTTTCTGGCGGGGGAGGGGGGGCAGGGGGGGAGTTGCTACTGGCCTTTAGGCGTAGACCCCAAAGATGCTGCTCCACGTCTTAGAGTGCACATAACAACCCCCATATGTCAGCAGAGCTGAGGGTGAGAAAGCCTGCTTGAAAGGTACGGTAGTCGTGGCCTGGGTCTCATCTACAAGTCCACTGGGTGCACTGCCTGTATTGCATGCGATATATTTAGAAATCTGAAATTCCATAAAGCAAGTAAGCAAGTAAGCTCTTATATGCCTCTGAGGTACCATGGTTGGCAAGTTCGAAGTTTCTCAGAAAATTTGGGGTTGAGGAAAACATCAAGTGGCATTAAATAAATTTGAAAACCTCATAGTAAATGAAAATTCTAGAAGTCATCTACTTCTAAAACAAACTAGATTCATTGGCTTTGTGAAGCTGTTCTGGTAGATGGCTCAGCTTTCCCAGTCACCTTCAGTTATTTGGGAAACTTGCCCTGGTGCTGTCATCTGCAGCCTCCTTCATGTTCTAAGTTATGTGGAGTATACCTTTTTTTTTTTTTTAAGTGTTTGAACTAGCCCTTACTTGCTTAACAGTTCATGTTTTTGCATTCGTAGTCTCCCTTATTTTATTTTCTCAAGTTTTTGCAAAATTCTTACATAACCGTCTGCCATTTTTATAGGGCAGTGTTTCTGAGCCGGGTCCTCTGTCCATACATCTCCTCTTGAGAGGGTGGATGGCTGCCAGCTGCTGTGGTTGGGAGGGATAGGGAGGGAATAAGGGGATGCAGGGTAGGAGGCAGTGATTATTTTTATGTTAAGGGACCCCAGGCCTCAGACCAGAAATGTCTAATATAGTGACAGGAGTGATCTTTTAGCCAGCAAGTGTTACTGATCTGACCCTTGGCCTTCCCCCCAACCCCCCAGCCTATCACACAGACAGGAGGTAAGGAAACCATGGAGGGGAGAAGAAAACAGGGAGACAGATTGAATTCCAGAAAAGGAAGGGCTGCCAGTGGTAGGCAGAGTCACCCCTAGAGTGGCCTGGGCTCCCACCTTATAGACATGTGCAATACTTGAAGATAGCTCCTTTTACATCTAAACCAGCAGTTAGTCAGTGTCCCATTGGTGTCAGTCGCACTGATGGTGCTCAGGGCCGTTGCTCTGCAGCCACCTTTGCAGTCCCATACCTGGTAGTGAGTCTTGGTCCTGCAGAACGCACTCTGCATTCTGGTGCTTTTCTGCCTTCTCCTCTAACCTATAAACTGCCAACTCCCAACTCTATATCTCCATTTACAACTTCTCCAAGCTTGAACCTTTTGTCACCCTGATCACCCTGCAAGTACCTTACCCTGCAGGTACTTGTAAAAATGAAAGTCCTCTCCCTTCTGGAAGGTGATCACCATCCACCCAGCCTTCTAGGCCAGGAGTCTTACTGCCGTCCTGACGCATGTCTGTCCTGCCCCGATGTTCAATCAGTCACCAGGCCCTCTGCAAAACCACACTCCAGTCTGGCCCTGACATTGGCTGTTCTGTCGTTTCTGACCTAAGGCCCTGATCAAGTCACAAACGCCTCCCAAGTTAATTTCCTGCCACCAGTTTCTCCCTACTGCAGTTCATCCTCCACTCTGCTGCCAGAATCATCAAAACTAAAGCTGTGCGTGGTGTTTGCCTGCTTAAAAACATCTCTTGGCTCTCTGTTGTCTACAGGAAGAAATCCAAACTCCTTAACTTGGCATACAAGGAACTTCATCTGCTTCCAAGCCGAATTTCTAGTCTCAGCTCTTGTCACTGTCTTCTACCCCACTGCCACGCTGTATTGATTCTTACTGCCTCATGTTGCCTGGATTGTTCATTTTGTTGCATCCCCATCCCCTTCCTTCAGCAATAAAGATTTTGTACTCTTTTTTTCAAGACCCAGCTTAAATACTACCTCTTCTATGGAGAATTAGCTCTTCTGTTGTGAATAACTTTTACCCCATCTGTCAAGTCTTGTCTGTTGTAATTTATCTGTTAACATGTTTCTCTCACTTCAAGGATATTTTTCCACCTCCCGTACCTAGAACGATTGCATAGTTGGTGCTCACTCACCACTGTGTGTTGATTTCTGATACAAAAATGAGAGTTTCTGAAGATTTTGGAGAATAGCCACATGTAATTTGGAAGCTAAGGCCTAAATAGTGCTACAAATTCAATGAAGGAAATAGACATGAACTAACGATTTCAGCATACCCGTCATGCAGAATGTGGTGCTAGGTGGGAAAGAATTAAGTGCTTTGGTGGGAAAGAATTTTGAATTATAGAAATTCTAAAATAAAAGTTGGCTCAGCTTAATGTAAAAGTGAAAAAAACTCCTTGTTAATGCCTGGTTGCGCTAAAAGCTGTCACACTGGGGCCTTTACTAATTATAACCATTTTTCATGGCTCTTGATTTGAAGTTTACATTAAATAGGAGAGATGGGCACACAGATCAAAGACCAAAATCATTTCAGAGCTCCAATGTGTGGGCCCATTTTCTCTGCTTAGTTAGAGTTTTGTTTCATTAGTGGTATGAGTTAATAGGAGTGTTGGTCTGTGTATAATTTAACTTCTCTTTTTTCCATTACTCGTAGGATTTAAAACAGAATACCAAGCCAGAGACCTACAGGGTATAAATCTTGCTTTATGTGTTTGTATGTCTGTGTATGTGCAATATACACGTGATAATAGTTGATTTTAGATCATATTTATAAAAAGAATAATTTTCACTGTTTTAGGGGAGCTCCCTTTATTCTGACACTTCATTGTAAAAAACAAAACATTTCTGTGAATATATAAAATCAAAATCTTAATTTTCTCATAAAAGAGGTAGATATGTCTTCAGAAATAGGGGAGATAACCAGGAAGATGGGGTGGGTGTTCTGGTTCTGAAACACAAAGGTGAACCATGTGAATAGGTTTCCTGTTTTTTTTTGTTTTTTTTTTTGTTTTTTTTTTTTGAGACGAAGTGTTTTACTCTTGTCACCCAGGCTGGAGTGCAATGGCGCAGTCTTGGCTCACGGCAACCTCCGCCTTCCAGGTTCAAGCGATTCTCTTAGCCTCCCGAGTAGCTGGGATTACAGGCGCCTACCACCACGCCCAGCTAATTTTTGTATTTTTTTTTTAGTAGAGATGGGGTTTCACCATGTTGGCCAGGCTGGTCTCGAACTCCTGACCTCAGGTGATCCGCCCACCTCGGACTCCCAGAGTGCTGGGATTATAGGCATGAGCCACCGCGCCCCACCAGGTTTCCTTTTTAAACAGTGATTTATTTGTTTATTTATTTTGGAGACAGGGTCTCTCTATGTTGCTCAGGCTGGTCTCAAATTCCTAAACTCCTGGGATCGAGCAGCCCTCCTACCTCAGCCTCCCAAAGTGTTGAGATTACAGGTATGAGGTATGAGCCACTGAGCCTGACATGAATTTAAAAAAGCAAAAAGAAAAAAACGACATAGTGTGTGGAAGTTCTTGGTATTTTTTATACAAGATGAAATCCTGGTTGATTAAAAATATTTTTTAATAAGTGCTTACCTGCTAACTAGAGTTTAGGCTCAGATCGTGGCAGATACATTCAGATATAATATTCTAACATAGTTTTTTTTTTTTTTTTTTTTT